>NC_069504.1:511285230-511585230 GCF_027579735.1 Bombina bombina | reverse complement strand
TTCCGCAACTGTTTGCGAACGGGCGAACCACCATTGACTTCTTTCTGGCCACAATAGTGATGGAAAAGTTGTTTCAAGGGGACTAACACCTGGACTGTGGCATGCCGGAGGGGGATCCATGGCAAAACTCCCATGGAAAATTACATAGTTGATGCAGAGTCTGGTTTTAATCCATAAATGGCATAAATCACCTAACATTCCTAAATTGTTTGGAATAACGTGCTTTAAAACATCAGGTATGATGTTGTATCGATCAGGTAGTGTAAGGGTTACGCCTGCTTCACAGTGACAGACCAAACTCCCCGTTTAACGCACCACAAACAACCGCAAACAGTCCATTTGCACAACCACGAGATAGATAGATTTGATAGATAGATACATAGATACATAGATTAGATAGATAGATCAATAGATGCAATATACATTTGATAGATACGATAGATAGATAGATAGATAGATAGATAGATTTGATAGATAAATAGATAGTTTTGATAGATATATAATTTCCCAGACAGAGAATTACAAGACGTGCGGTCTGGGACCCATGGTAAGGTTCCCAGAGGCAGTTGCGGCGCCAGGGGACGTGTATATGGCATGGATTTTAGGAACCGGGAGATGGAAAAAGATGCTTGGTCGGTCCTCCTACTTCAAATTTGGGGCACTGCGCGTGCAATCTACTGTGGCACCAGATATGAGTGGTGTGTTAAGTAGTACTATTCTGATCAGTTTAATACCTGTTACTCCCCCTATCGGGGGAGGTGTATATGGCATGGATTTTAGGAACCGGGAGATGGAAAAAGATGCTTGGTCGGTCCTCCTACTTCAAATTTGGGGCACTGCGCGTGCAATCGTGGCCGGACTTTTAGCCAATGGACATTTGGCCGACGGACATTTGGCCGATGGACATTTGGCCGAAACACAAGTGGCTGTCACAAAACAGTCTGGCCACGAGATAGATAGATTTGATAGATAGATACATAGATTACATAGATCAATAGATGCAATATACATTTGATAGATACGATAGACAGATAGATAGATTTGATAGATAAATAGATAGATTTGATAGATAGATAGATAATTTCCCAGACAGAGAATTACAAGACGTGCGGTCTGGGACCCATGGTAAGGTTGCTTCCTTTTGCACAATCGAGTACAGGTTGGGGATTGCCTTTTGTGCAAAGAAATTTCGGCCGGGTACCTTCCACTGAGGTGACCCCTATCAGGGGATGTGTATATGGCATGGATTTTAGGAACCAGGAGATGGAAAAAGATGCTTGGTCAGTCCTCCTACTTCAAATTTGGGGCACTGCGCGTGCAATCTAATGTGCCACCAGATAGGAGTGGTGTGTTAAGTAGTACTATTCCTATCAGTTTAATCCTGTTAAGTGTCTTTTTTTTTGTTTTGTTTTTGAAGCCACAGTGCAGCACCAGAGGCCAGAAAAATTTGGCATGTACACATGCCTGAAAAATGAGGTATTGTTGCAGCCGCTGCTGTAGCAGTGGCCAGAAATATTGATGTTTGTTTCCCAGGCAGAAAGTGCCCTAAAACATTGCGGCTTGAACCCTAGTTGGTGGCGGATAAGTCACGAAAGTAATCCGGCATTTGAAGATAAAATACAGCAGCGTGTGGACCATTTTTAGCCCAAAGCAGCTCATCTCAACAGGCCTTTTTTACTCAAATGTATCGCCCAATGTCAGTCCCTTCGGGATCCATCCGTCATTCATCTTAATAAAGGTGAGGTAATCTAGACTTTTTTGACCTAGGCGACTTCTCTTCTCAGTGACAATACCTCCTGCTGCACTGAAGGTCCTTTCTGACAGGACACTTGAAGCGGGGCAGGCCAGAAGTTCTATTGCAAATTGGGATAGCTCAGGCCACAGGTCAAGCCTGCACACCCAGTAGTCAAGGGGTTCTTCGCTCCTCAGAGTGTCGATATCTGCAGTTAAGGCAAGGTAGTCTTGTCGAGTAGTTCTCTGAGGGTGGACCCCGAAGGGCTGTGGCAATGCAAAGGACTTAAAAAGCTCCGCATGTCCTCCATCAACAACACGTCTGTAAAGCGTCCTGTCCTTGCTGGCGTGGTCGTGGGAGTCGGAGGATTACTTTCAGCTCTTCCCCTGTTAGATTCACGTTGTGCTGTGACATCACCCTTATACGCTGTGTAAAGCATACTTTTTAATTTATTTTGGAAATGCTGCATCCTTTCCGACTTGTTGTAATTCGGTAACATTTCTGGCACTTTATGCTTATACCGGGGGTCTAGTAACGTTGACACCCAGTACAGGTCATTCTTCTTCAGCTTTTTTATACGAGGGTCCCTCAACAGGCACAACAGCATGAAAGACCCCATTTGCACAAGGTTGGATGCCGAGCTACTCATGTCCCGTTCCTCATCCTCAGTGATGTCACTGAAGGTATCTTCTTCCCCCCAGCCACGTACAACACCACGGGTACCAGATAGGTGACAACGAGCACCCTTGGTCTTCCTCCTCCTTCTCAAAGCCACATTCCTCCTCTGACTCCTCTTCCTCACAATCCTCTTCCAGCGTTGCCGCAGGTCCAGCAAGCGATGCTGATAAGGCTGTTTCTGGTGGTGATGGTGACCACAACTCTTCCTCTTCACGCTCATCTACGGCTTGATCCAGCACTCTTCGCAGGGCACGTTCCAGGAAGAAAACAAATGGTATGATGTCGCTGATGGTGCCTTCAGTGCAACTGACTAGGTTTGTCATCTCCTCAAAAGGACGCATGAGCCTACAGGCATTGCGTATGAGCGCCCAGTAATGTGGAAAAAAAAATTCCCAGCTCCGCAGAGACTGTCCTAGCACCCCAGTCATACAAATACTCGTTAATGGCTTTTTCTTGTTGGAGCAGGCGGTCGAACATTAGGAGTGTTGAATTCCAACGTGTCGGGCTGTCGCATATCAAGCGCCTCACTGGCATGTTGTTTCGCCACTGGATATCGGAAAAGTGCGCCATGGCCGTGTAGGAATGCCTCATATGGCCACACACCTCCCTGGCCTGCTTCAGGACATCCTGTAAGCCTGGGTACTTATGCACAAAGCATTTTAAGATCAGATTACACACATGTGCCATGCACGGCACAAGGGTCAACTTGCCCAATTTCAATGCCGCCACCAAATTACTTCCATTGTCAGAAACCACTTTGCCGATCTCCAGTTGGTGCGGAGTCAGCCACTGATCCACCTGTGCATTCAGGGCGGACAGGAGTGCTGGTCCGGTGTGACTCTCTGCTTTCAGGCAAGTCAACCCCAAGACGGCGTGACACTGCCGTATCCGGGATGTGGAATAGTACCTGCGGAGCTGGGGGGGGGTGCCGTTGATGTGGAGCAAGATGCAGCAGCAGAAGAGGACTCAGCCGAGGAGGTTATGGAAGAGGATGGAGTAGGAGGAGTAGAGGAGGTGGCAGCAGGCCTGCCTGCAAGTCGTGGCGGTTTCACCAACTCCTCCTCTGCAGATCCACGCATTCCATGCTTGGCAGCCGTCAGCAGGTTTACCCAATGTGCAGTGTAGGTGATATGCCTGCCCTGACCATGCTTTGCAGACCAGCTATCAGTGGTCATATGGACCCTTGCCTCAACACTGTGTGCCAGACATGCCATTACTTCCTTTCGCACACTGGAGTACAGGTTGGGGATTGCCTTTTGTGAAAAGAAATTTCGGCCGGGTATCTTCCACTGCGGAGTCCCAATAGCTACAAATTTTTTTAACGCCTCAGACTCCACCAGCTTGTATGGTAAAAGCTGGCGGGCTAAGAGTTCAGACAAGCCAGCTGTCAGATGCCAGGCAAGGGGGTGACTTTGTGACATTGGCTTCTTACGCTCAAACATGTCCTTGACAGACACCTGACTGTGGGCAGATGAGCAGGAACTGCTCTGGAAGAGAGACGGAGTGGTGGATGGTTGAGAGGTAGCAAGGAGGACAGCAGTGGCTGACGTGGCTGAAGATGCTGGACCAGGAGGAGGATGGCGGCTTTGAGTTTGTGTGCTGCTTCTACTCATTTGTTGATCCCATAGGTGTTTGTGATGTGCGATCATGTGCCTTCGCAAAGCAATTGTACCTAGGTGGGTGTTGCACTTCCCATGACTCAGTTTCTTTTGGCACAGGTTGCAAATGGCATCGCTGTTGTCAGAGGCAAACACACAAAAAAAATGCCACACTGCTGAGCTCTGCGATGACGGCATTCTGGTGGTGGCAACAGCATGCGTTGATTGGCATGCTGTCTGGCTGACCCCGGGTGCCGATGCATGCTGTCTGACTGTGCCACTAGCTCCTTGCGACGACCTCCCCCTGCTTCCAACTCGTCTCCTCCTCCTCCTCTCTGTCTCCCCATCTGAACTTTCTCCCTGTGCTTCTTCTCCTCTAGCGGGCACCCACGTGACATCCACGGACGCATCGTCATCATCAACTGCTTCACTTGTATCTGACAAATCAACAAAGGAAGCAGCAGCGGGTACAACATCATCATCATCACACCGTACGTCCATGTCTGTAATGCTGCCTGACTGAGACATATCACTGTTATCTACATCCTCTGTCAATGATGGTTGCGCATCACTCATTTCTTCCAACTGATGTGTAAAAAACTCCTCTGACACATCAAGTGAAGCGTCTGTGGTGCTAGTGTTGGTGGTGGCGGCAGGCGGGCGAGTGGTAACTTGAGAGGTGCTTGAAACTAAGCTGGAGGAGGATGGTGCGTCAAGGTTCAGAGCGGAAGCAGTAGAAGATTGTCCTGTGTTAGCCAGTCAACTATGTCCTCAGAACTTTTCAGTCCAAAAAGTTTTTATTTCTTTAAATGTACACTTACACTACTATTAAACAAGATATGAGTGGTGCCACTGTGCAAGTGGGCACAGTATACGCTGTGACCCTGGCACACACGCTGGCAGGCAGGCAACTGCAATTAGATTACACTAGCAGACTGATGTTTAACAGTCAAAAAAGTTTTTTTTTACAAAATTTACACTACTGTTACAACAGATATGAGTGGTGGCACTAGTTGGCAAGTGGGCCTGGCACACACGATAGCAGGCAAGCAACTGCAATTAGATTACACTAGCAGACTGATGTTTCACAGTCAAAAAAGTTTTTGTTTTTTAAATTATTTACACTACTGTTACACCAGATATGAGTGGTGGCACTGGGCAAGTGGGCCGGGCACACACGTTGGCAGGCAGACAACTGCAATTAGAATTACACTAGCAGACTGATGTTTCACAGTCAAAAACGTTTTTTTTTTTTAATTATTTACACTACTGTTACACCAGATATGAGTGGTGGCACTGGGCAAGTGGGCCTGGCACACACGCTAGCAGGCAGGCAACTGCAATTAGATTACACTAGCAGGCTGATGTTTCACAGTCAAAAAAGTTTTTGTTTTTTAAATTATTTACACTACTGTTACACCAGATATGAGTGGTGATACTGGGCAAGTGGGCCGGGCACACACGTTGGCAGGCAGGCAACTGCAATTAGAATTACACTAGCAGACTGATGTTTCACAGTCAAAAACGTTTTTTTTTTTTAAATTATTTACACTACTGTTACACCAGATATTAGTGGTGGCACTGGGCAAGTGGGCCTGGCACACACGCTACTAGGCAGGCAACTGCAATTAGATTACACTAGCAGACTGATGTTTCACAGTCAAAAAAGTTTTTGTTTTTTAAATTATTTACACTACTGTTACACCAGATATGAGTGGTGGCACTGGGCAAGTGGGCTGGGCACACACGTTGGCAGGCAGGCAACTGCAATTAGAATTACACTAGCAGACTGATGTTTCACAGTCAAAAACTTTTTTTTTTTTAAATTATTTACACTACTGTTACACCAGATATTAGTGGTGGCACTGGGCAAGTGGGCCTGGCACACACGCTAGCAGGCAGGCAACTGCAATTAGATTACACTAGCAGACTGATGTTTCACAGTCAAAAAAGTTTTTGTTTTTTAAATTATTTTCACTACTGTTACACCAGATATGAGTGGTGGCACTGGGCAAGTGGGCCGGGCACACACGTTGGCAGGCAAGCAACTGCAATTAGAATTACACTAGCAGTCTGATGTTTCACAGTCAAAAAAGGTTTTTTTTTTAAATTATTTACACTTCTGTTACACCAGATATTAGTGGTGGCACTGGGCAAGTGGGCCTGGCACACACGCTAGCAGGCAACTGCAATTAGATTACACTAGCAGACTAATGTTTCACAGTCAAAAAAGTTTTTTTTTTACAAAATTTACACTACTGTTACAACAGATATGAGTGGTGGCACTAGTTGGCAAGTGGGCCTGGCACACACGCTAGCAGGCAAGCAACTGCAATTAGATTACACTAGCAGACTGATGTTTCACAGTCAAAAAAGTTTTTGTTTTTTAAATTATTTACACTACTGTTACACCAGATATGAGTGGTGGCACTGGGCAAGTGGGCCGGGCACACACGTTGGCAGGCAAGCAACTGCAATTAGAATTACACTAGCAGTCTGATGTTTCACAGTCAAAAAAGGTTTTTTTTTAAAATTATTTACACTTCTGTTACACCAGATATTAGTGGTGGCACTGGGCAAGTGGGCCTGGCACACACGCTAGCAGGCAGGCAACTGCAATTAGATTACACTAGCAGACTAATGTTTCACAGTCAAAAAAGTTTTTTTTTTACAAAATTTACACTACTGTTACAACAGATATGAGTGGTGGCACTAGTTGGCAAGTGGGCCTGGCACACACGCTAGCAGGCAAGCAACTGCAATTAGATTACACTAGCAGACTGATGTTTCACAGTCAAAAAAGTTTTTGTTTTTTAAATTATTTACACTACTGTTACACCAGATATGAGTGGGAGCACTGGGCAAGTGGGCCGGGCACACACGTTGGCAGGCAGGCAGGCAACTGCAATTAGAATTACACTAGCAGACTGATGTTTCACAGTCAAAAACGTTTTTTTTTTTTTAATTATTTACACTACTGTTACACCAGATATGAGTGGTGGCACTGGGCAAGTGGGCCTGGCACACACGCTAGCAGGCAGGCAACTGCAATTAGATTACAATAGCAGGCTGATGTTTCACAGTCAAAAAAGTTTTAGTTTTTTAAATTATTTACACTACTCTTACACCAGATATGAGTGGTGGCACTGGGCAAGTGGGCCGGGCACACACGTTGGCAGGCAGGCAACTGCAATTAGAATTACACTAGCAGACTGATGTTTCACGATAAAAAGGTTTTTTTTTTTTTAAATTATTTACACTACTGTTACACCAGATATGAGTGGTGGCACTGGGCAAGTGGGCCTGGCACACACGCTAGCAGGCAGGCAACTGCAATTAGATTACACTAGCAGACTGATGTTTCACAGTCAAAAAAGTTTTTGTTTTTTAAATTATTTACACTACTGTTACACCAGATATGAGTGGTGGCACTGGGCAAGTGGGCCGGGCACACACGTTGGCAGGCAGGCAACTGCAATTAGAATTACACTAGCAGTCTGATGTTTCACAGTCAAAAAAGTTTTTTTTTTTTAATTATTTACACTACTGTTACACCAGATATTAGTGGTGGCACTGGGCAAGTGGGCCTGGCACACACGCTAGCAGGCAGGCAACTGCAATTAGATTACACTAGCAGACTGATGTTTCACAGTCAAAAAAGTTTTTGTTTTTTAAATTATTTACATTACTGTTACACCAGATATGAGTGGTGGCACTGGGCAAGTGGGCCGGGCAAACACGTAGGCAGGCAGGCAACTGCAATTAGAATTACACTATCAGTCTGATGTTTCACAGTCAAGAAAGTATTTTTTTTTAAATTATTTACACTACTGTTACACCAGATATTAGTGGTGGCACTGGGCAAGTGGGCCTGGCACACACGCTAGCAGGCAGGCAACCGCAATTAGATTACACTAGCAGACTGATGTTTCACAGTCAAAAAAGTTTTTTTTTACAAAATTTACACTACTGTTACAACAGATATGAGTGGTGGCACTAGTTGGCAAGTGGGCCTGGCACACACGCTAGCAGGCAAGCAACTGCAATTAGATTACACTAGCAGACTGATGTTTCACAGTCAAAAAAGTTTTTGTTTTTTAAATTATTTACACTACTGTTACACCAGATATGAGTGGGAGCACTGGGCAAGTGGGCCGGGCACACACGTTGGCAGGCAGGCAACTGCAATTAGAATTACACTAGCAGACTGATGTTTCACAGTCAAAAACGTTTTTTTTTTTTTTTAATTATTTACACTACTGTTACACCAGATATGAGTGGTGGCACTGGGCAAGTGGGCCTGGCACACACGCTAGCAGGCAGGCAACTGCAATTAGATTACAATAGCAGGCTGATGTTTCACAGTCAAAAAAGTTTTAGTTTTTTAAATTATTTACACTACTGTTACACCAGATATGAGTGGTGGCACTGGGCAAGTGGGCCGGGCACACACGTTGGCAGGCAGGCAACTGCAATTAGAATTACACTAGCAGACTGATGTTTCACAGTCAAAAAGGTTTTTATTTTTAAAATTATTTACACTACTGTTACACCAGATATTAGTGGTGGCACTGGGCAAGTGGGCCTGGCACACACGCTAGCAGGCAGGCAACTGCAATTAGATTACACTAGCAGACTGATGTTTCACAGTCAAAAAAGTTTTTGTTTTTTAAATTATTTACACTACTGTTACACCAGATATGAGTGGTGATACTGGGCAAGTGGGCCGGGCACACACGTTGGCAGGCAGGCAACTGCAATTAGAATTACACTAGCAGTCTGATGTTTCACAGTCAAAAAAGTTTTTTTTTTTAAATTATTTACACTACTGTTACACCAGATATTAGTGGTGGCACTGGGCAAGTGGGCCTGGCACACACGCTAGCAGGCAGGCAACTGCAATTAGATTACACTAGCAGACTGATGTTTCACAGTCAAAAAAGTTTTTTTTTACAAAATTTACACTACTGTTACAACAGATATGAGTGGTT
The DNA here is from genome assembly GCF_027579735.1 of Bombina bombina. NCBI lineage: Eukaryota > Metazoa > Chordata > Amphibia > Anura > Bombinatoridae > Bombina > Bombina bombina. The sequence continues at coordinate 511,576,231 of NC_069504.1, read as the reverse complement.
GCACTAGTTGGCAAGTGGGCCTGGCACACACGCTAGCAGGCAAGCAACTGCAATTAGATTACACTAGCAGACTGATGTTTCACAGTCAAAAAAGTTTTTGTTTTTTAAATTATTTACACTACTGTTACACCAGATATGAGTGGTGGCACTGGGCAAGTGGGCCGGGCACACACGTTGGCAGGCAAGCAACTGCAATTAGAATTACACTAGCAGTCTGATGTTTCACAGTCAAAAAAGTTTTTTTTTTTAAATTATTTACACTTCTGTTACACCAGATATTAGTGGTGGCACTGGGCAAGTGGGCCTGGCACACACGCTAGCAGGCAGGCAACTGCAATTAGATTACACTAGCAGACTAATGTTTCACAGTCAAAAAAGTTTTTTTTTTTACAAAATTTACACTACTGTTACAACAGATATGAGTGGTGGCACTAGTTGGCAAGTGGGCCTGGCACACACGCTAGCAGGCAAGCAACTGCAATTAGATTACACTAGCAGACTGATGTTTCACAGTCAAAAAAGTTTTTGTTTTTTAAATTATTTACACTACTGTTACACCAGATATGAGTGGGAGCACTGGGCAAGTGGGCCGGGCACACACGTTGGCAGGCAGGCAACTGCAATTAGAATTACACTAGCAGACTGATGTTTCACAGTCAAAAACGTTTTGTTTTTTTTAATTATTTACACTACTGTTACACCAGATATGAGTGGTGGCACTGGGCAAGTGGGCCTGGCACACACGCTAGCAGGCAGGCAACTGCAATTAGATTACAATAGCAGGCTGATGTTTCACAGTCAAAAAAGTTTTAGTTTTTTAAATTATTTACACTACTATTACACCAGATATGAGTGGTGGCACTGGGCAAGTGGGCCGGGCACACACGATGGCAGGCAGGCAACTGCAATTAGAATTACACTAGCAGACTGATGTTTCACGATAAAAAGGTTTTTTTTTTTTTAAATTATTTACACTACTGTTACACCAGATATTAGTGGTGGCACTGGGCAAGTGGGCCTGGCACACACGCTAGCAGGCAGGCAACTGCAATTAGATTACACTAGCAGACTGATGTTTCACAGTCAAAAAAGTTTTTGTTTTTTAAATTATTTACACTACTGTTACACCAGATATGAGTGGTGGCACTGGGCAAGTGGGCCGGGCACACACGTTGGCAGGCAGGCAACTGCAATTAGAATTACACTAGCAGTCTGATGTTTCACAGTCAAAAAAGTTTTTTTTTTTTTAATTATTTACACTACTGTTACACCAGATATTAGTGGTGGCACTGGGCAAGTGGGCCTGGCACACACGCTAGCAGGCAGGCAACTGCAATTAGATTACACTAGCAGACTGATGTTTCACAGTCAAAAAAGTTTTTGTTTTTTAAATTATTTACATTACTGTTACACCAGATATGAGTGGTGGCACTGGGCAAGTGGGCCGGGCAAACACGTAGGCAGGCAGGCAACTGCAATTAGAATTACACTAGCAGTCTGATGTTTCACAGTCAAGAAAGTATTTTTTTTTAAATTATTTACACTACTGTTACACCAGATATTAGTGGTGGCACTGGGCAAGTGGGCCTGGCACACACGCTAGCAGGCAGGCAACCGCAATTAGATTACACTAGCAGACTGATGTTTCACAGTCAAAAAAGTTTTTTTTTACAAAATTTACACTACTGTTACAACAGATATGAGTGGTGGCACTAGTTGGCAAGTGGGCCTGGCACACACGCTAGCAGGCAAGCAACTGCAATTAGATTACACTAGCAGACTGATGTTTCACAGTCAAAAAAGTTTTTGTTTTTTAAATTATTTACACTACTGTTACACCAGATATGAGTGGGAGCACTGGGCAAGTGGGCCGGGCACACACGTTGGCAGGCAGGCAACTGCAATTAGAATTACACTAGCAGACTGATGTTTCACAGTCAAAAACGTTTTTTTTTTTTTTTAATTATTTACACTACTGTTACACCAGATATGAGTGGTGGCACTGGGCAAGTGGGCCTGGCACACACGCTAGCAGGCAGGCAACTGCAATTAGATTACAATAGCAGGCTGATGTTTCACAGTCAAAAAAGTTTTTGTTTTTTAAATTATTTACACTACTGTTACACCAGATATGAGTGGTGGCACTGGGCAAGTGGGCCGGGCACACACGTTGGCAGGCAGGCAACTGCAATTAGAATTACACTAGCAGACTGATGTTTCACAGTCAAAAAGGTTTTTATTTTTAAAATTATTTACACTACTGTTACACCAGATATTAGTGGTGGCACTGGGCAAGTGGGCCTGGCACACACGCTAGCAGGCAGGCAACTGCAATTAGATTACACTAGCAGACTGATGTTTCACAGTCAAAAAAGTTTTTGTTTTTTAAATTATTTACACTACTGTTACACCAGATATGAGTGGTGATACTGGGCAAGTGGGCCGGGCACACACGTTGGCAGGCAGGCAACTGCAATTAGAATTACACTAGCAGTCTGATGTTTCACAGTCAAAAAAGTTTTTTTTTTAAAATTATTTACACTACTGTTACACCAGATATTAGTGGTGGCACTGGGCAAGTGGGCCTGGCACACACGCTAGCAGGCAGGCAACTGCAATTAGATTACACTAGCAGACTGATGTTTCACAGTCAAAAAAGTTTTTTTTTACAAAATTTACACTACTGTTACAACAGATATGAGTGGTTGCACTAGTTGGCAAGTGGGCCTGGCACACACGCTAGCAGGCAGGCAACTGCAATTAGATTACACTAGCAGACTGATGTTTCACAGTCAAAAAAGTTTTTGTTTTTTAAATTATTTACACTACTGTTACACCAGATATGAGTGGTGGCACTGGGCAAGTGGGCCGGGCACACACGTTGGCAGGCAGGCAACTGCAATTAGCATTGCACTAGCAGACTGATGTTTCACAGTCAAAAAAGTTTTTGTTTTTTAAATTATTTACACTACTGTTACACCAGATATGAGTGGTGGCACTGGGCAAGTGGTCCGGCCACACACGTTGGCAGGCAGGCAACTGCAATTAGAATTACACTAGCAGACTGATGTTTCACAGTCAAAAAGGTTTTTTTTTTTTTTAATTATTTACACTACTGTTACACCAGATATTAGTGGTGGCACTGGGCAAGTGGGCCTGGCACACACGCTAGCAGGCAGGCAACTGCAATTAGATTACACTAGCAGACTGATGTTTCACAGTCAAAAAAGTTTTTGTTTTTTAAATTATTTACACTACTGTTACACCAGATATGAGTGGGAGCACTGGGCAAGTGGGCCGGGCACACACGTTGGCAGGCAGGCAACTGCAATTAGAATTACACTAGCAGACTGATGTTTCACAGTCAAAAACGTTTTGTTTTTTTTAATTATTTACACTACTGTTACACCAGATATGAGTGGTGGCACTGGGCAAGTGGGCCTGGCACACACGCTAGCAGGCAGGCAACTGCAATTAGATTACAATAGCAGGCTGATGTTTCACAGTCAAAAAAGTTTTAGTTTTTTAAATTATTTACACTACTATTACACCAGATATGAGTGGTGGCACTGGGCAAGTGGGCCGGGCACACACGTTGGCAGGCAGGCAACTGCAATTAGAATTACACTAGCAGACTGATGTTTCACGATAAAAAGGTTTTTTTTTTTTAAATTATTTACACTACTGTTACACCAGATATTAGTGGTGGCACTGGGCAAGTGGGCCTGGCACACACGCTAGCAGGCAGGCAACTGCAATTAGATTACACTAGCAGACTGATGTTTCACAGTCAAAAAAGTTTTTGTTTTTTAAATTATTTACACTACTGTTACACCAGATATGAGTGGTGGCACTGGGCAAGTGGGCCGGGCACACACGTTGGCAGGCAGGCAACTGCAATTAGAATTACACTAGCAGTCTGATGTTTCACAGTCAAAAAAGTTTTTTTTTTTTAATTATTTACACTACTGTTACACCAGATATTAGTGGTGGCACTGGGCAAGTGGGCCTGGCACACACGCTAGCAGGCAGGCAACTGCAATTAGATTACACTAGCAGACTGATGTTTCACAGTCAAAAAAGTTTTTGTTTTTTAAATTATTTACATTACTGTTACACCAGATATGAGTGGTGGCACTGGGCAAGTGGGCCGGGCAAACACGTAGGCAGGCAGGCAACTGCAATTAGAATTACACTAGCAGTCTGATGTTTCACAGTCAAGAAAGTTTTTTTTTTTAAATTATTTACACTACTGTTACACCAGATATGAGTGGTGGCACTGGGCAAGTGGGCCTGGCACACACGCTAGCAGGCAGGCAACCGCAATTAGATTACACTAGCAGACTGATGTTTCACAGTCAAAAAAGTTTTTTTTTACAAAATTTACACTACTGTTACAACAGATATGAGTGGTGGCACTAGTTGGCAAGTGGGCCTGGCACACACGCTAGCAGGCAAGCAACTGCAATTAGATTACACTAGCAGACTGATGTTTCACAGTCAAAAAAGTTTTTGTTTTTTAAATTATTTACACTACTGTTACACCAGATATGAGTGGGAGCACTGGGCAAGTGGGCCGGGCACACACGTTGGCAGGCAGGCAACTGCAATTAGAATTACACTAGCAGACTGATGTTTCACAGTCAAAAACGTTTTGTTTTTTTTAAATTATTTACACTACTATTACACCAGATATGAGTGGTGGCACTGGGCAAGTGGGCCTGGCACACACGCTAGCAGGCAGGCAACTGCAATTAGATTACAATAGCAGGCTGATGTTTCACAGTCAAAAAAGTTTTTGTTTTTTAAATTATTTACACTACTGTTACACCAGATATGAGTGGTGGCACTGGGCAAGTGGGCCGGGCACACACGTTGGCAGGCAGGCAACTGCAATTAGAATTACACTAGCAGACTGATGTTTCACAGTCAAAAAGGTTTTTATTTTTAAAATTATTTACACTACTGTTACACCAGATATTAGTGGTGGCACTGGGCAAGTGGGCCTGGCACACACGCTAGCAGGCAGGCAACTGCAATTAGATTACACTAGCAGACTGATGTTTCACAGTCAAAAAAGTTTTTGTTTTTTAAATTATTTACACTACTGTTACACCAGATATGAGTGGTGATACTGGGCAAGTGGGCCGGGCACACACGTTGGCAGGCAGGCAACTGCAATTAGAATTACACTAGCAGTCTGATGTTTCACAGTCAAAAAAGTTTTTTTTTTAAAATTATTTACACTACTGTTACACCAGATATTAGTGGTGGCACTGGGCAAGTGGGCCTGGCACACACGCTAGCAGGCAGGCAACTGCAATTAGATTACACTAGCAGACTGATGTTTCACAGTCAAAAATGTTTTTTTTTACAAAATTTACACTACTGTTACAACAGATATGAGTGGTTGCACTAGTTGGCAAGTGGGCCTGGCACACACGCTAGCAGGCAGGCAACTGCAATTAGATTACACTAGCAGACTGATGTTTCACAGTCAAAAAAGTTTTTGTTTTTTAAATTATTTACATTACTGTTACACCAGATATGAGTGGTGGCACTGGGCAAGTGGGCCGGGCAAACACGTAGGCAGGCAGGCAACTGCAATTAGAATTACACTAGCAGTCTGATGTTTCACAGTCAAGAAAGTATTTTTTTTTAAATTATTTACACTACTGTTACACCAGATATTAGTGGTGGCACTGGGCAAGTGGGCCTGGCACACACGCTAGCAGGCAGGCAACTGCAATCAGATTACACTAGCAGACTGATGTTTCACAGTCAAAAAAGTTTTTTTTTACAAAATTTACACTACTGTTACAACAGATATGAGTGGTGGCACTAGTTGGCAAGTGGGCCTGGCACACACGCTAGCAGGCAAGCAACTGCAATTAGATTACACTAGCAGACTGATGTTTCACAGTCAAAAAAGTTTTTGTTTTTTAAATTATTTACACTACTGTTACACCAGATATGAGTGGGAGCACTGGGCAAGTGGGCCGGGCACACACGTTGGCAGGCAGGCAACTGCAATTAGAATTACACTAGCAGACTGATGTTTCACAGTCAAAAACGTTTTTTTTTTTTTTAAATTATGTAAACTACTGTTACACCAGATATGAGTGGTGGCACTGGGCAAGTGGGCCTGGCACACACGCTAGCAGGCAGGCAACTGCAATTAGATTACAATAGCAGGCTGATGTTTCACAGTCAAAAAAGTTTTAGTTTTTTAAATTATTTACACTACTGTTACACCAGATATGAGTGGTGGCACTGGGCAAGTGGGCCGGGCACACACGTTGGCAGGCAGGCAACTGCAATTAGAATTACACTAGCAGACTGATGTTTCACAGTCAAAAAGGTTTTTATTTTTAAAATTATTTACACTACTGTTACACCAGATATTAGTGGTGGCACTGGGCAAGTGGGCCTGGCACACACGCTAGCAGGCAGGCAACTGCAATTAGATTACACTAGCAGACTGATGTTTCACAGTCAAAAAAGTTTTTGTTTTTTAAATTATTTACACTACTGTTACACCAGATATGAGTGGTGATACTGGGCAAGTGGGCCGGGCACACACGTTGGCAGGCAGGCAACTGCAATTAGAATTACACTAGCAGTCTGATGTTTCACAGTCAAAAAAGTTTTTTTTTTTTAAATTATTTACACTACTGTTACACCAGATATTAGTGGTGGCACTGGGCAAGTGGGCCTGGCACACACGCTAGCAGGCAGGCAACTGCAATTAGATTACACTAGCAGACTGATGTTTCACAGTCAAAAATGTTTTTTTTTTACAAAATTTACACTACTGTTACAACAGATATGAGTGGTTGCACTAGTTGGCAAGTGGGCCTGGCACACACGCTAGCAGGCAGGCAACTGCAATTAGATTACACTAGCAGACTGATGTTTCACAGTCAAAAAAGTTTTTGTTTTTTAAATTATTTACACTACTGTTACACCAGATATGAGTGGTGGCACTGGGCAAGTGGGCCGGGCACACACGTTGGCAGGCAGGCAACTGCAATTAGCATTACACTAGCAGACTGATGTTTCACAGTCAAAAAAGTTTTTGTTTTTTAAATTATTTACACTACTGTTACACCAGATATGAGTGGTGGCACTGGGCAAGTGGTCCGGCCACACACGTTGGCAGGCAGGCAACTGCAATTAGAATTACACTAGCAGACTGATGTTTCACAGTCAAAAAGGTTTTTTTTTTTTTTAATTATTTACACTACTGTTACACCAGATATTAGTGGTGGCACTGGGCAAGTGGGCCTGGCACACACGCTAGCAGGCAGGCAACTGCAATTAGATTACACTAGCAGACTGATGTTTCACAGTCAAAAAAGTTTTTGTTTTTTAAATTATTTACACTACTGTTACACCAGATATGAGTGGTGGCACTGGGCAAGTGGGCTGGGCACACACGTTGGCAGGCAGGCAACTGCAATTAGAATTACACTAGCAGTCTGATGTTTCACAGTGAAAAAAGTTTTTTTTTTTAAATTATTTACACTACTGTTACACCAGATATTAGTGGTGGCACTGGGCAAGTGGGCCTGGCACACACGCTAGCAGGCAGGCAACTGCAATTAGATTACACTAGCAGACTGATGTTTCACAGTCAAAAAAGTTTTTTTTTTTACAAAATGTACACTACTGTTACAACAGATATGAGTCGTGGCACTAGTTGGCAAGTGGGCCTGGCACACACGCTAGCAGGCAGGCAACTGCTATTAGATTATACTAGCACACTGATGTTTCACAGTCAAAAAAGTTTTTTTTTTTAAATTTACACTACTGTTACAACAGATATGAGTGGTGGCACTAGTTGGCAAGTGGGCCGGGCACACACGCAGGCAGGCAGGCAACTGCAATTAGATTACACTAGCAGACTGATGTTTCACAGTCAAAAAAGTTTTTTTTTTACAAAATTTACACTACTGTTACAACAGATATGAGTGGTGGCACTGGGCAAGTGGGCTGGGCACACACGTTGGCAGGCAGGCAACTGCAATTAGAATTACACTAGCAGTCTGATGTTTCACAGTGAAAAAAGTTTTTTTTTTTAAATTATTTACACTACTGTTACACCAGATATTAGTGGTGGCACTGGGCAAGTGGGCCTGGCACACACGCTAGCAGGCAGGCAACTGCAATTAGATTACACTAGCAGACTGATGTTTCACAGTCAAAAAAGTTTTTTTTTTACAAAATGTACACTACTGTTACAACAGATATGAGTCGTGGCACTAGTTGGCAAGTGGGCCTGGCACACACGCTAGCAGGCAGGCAACTGCTATTAGATTATACTAGCACACTGATGTTTCACAGTCAAAAAAGTTTTTTTTTTTAAATTTACACTACTGTTACAACAGTTATGAGTGGTGGCACTAGTTGGCAAGTGGGCCGGGCACACACGCAGGCAGGCAGGCAACTGCAATTAGATTACACTAGCAGACTGATGTTTCACAGTCAAAAAAGTTTTTTTTTTTACAAAATTTACACTACTGTTACAACAGATATGAGTCGTGGCACTAGTTGGCAAGTGGGCCTGGCACACACGCTAGCAGATAGGCAACTGCTATTAGATTATACTAGCACACTGATGTTTCACAGTCAAAAAAGTTTTTTTTTTAAATTTACACTACTGTTACAACAGATATGAGTGGTGGCACTAGTTGGCAAGTGGGCCGGGCACACACGCAGGCAGGCAGGCAACTGCAATTAGATTACACTAGCAGACTGATGTTTCACAGTCAAAAATGTTTTTTTTTTTAAATTTACACTACTGTTACAACAGATATGAGTGGTGGCACTAGTTGGCAAGTGGGCCTGGCACACACGCTGGCAGGCAGGCAACTGCAATTAGATTACACTAGCAGACTGATGTTTCACAGTCAAAAAAGTTTTTTTTTACAAAATTTACACTACTGTTACAACAGATATGAATGGTGGCACTAGTTGGCAAGTTGGCCTGGCACACACGCTGGCAGGCAGGCAACTGCAATTAGATTACACTAGCAGACCGATGTTTCACAGTCAAAAAAGTTTTTTTTTAAAAAAATTTACACTACTGTTACAACCGATATGAGTGGTGGCACTAGTTGTCAAGTGGGCCTGGCACACACACTGGCAGGCAGGCAACTGCTATTAGATTACACTAGCAGACTGATGTTTCACAGTCAAAAAAGTTTTTTATTTTTAAATTTACACTACTGTTACAACAGATATGAGTGGTGGCCCTAGTTGGTAAGTGGGCCTGGCACACACGCTGGCAGGCAGGCAACTGCAATTAGATTACACTAGCAGACTGATGTTTCACAGTCAAAAAAGTTTTTTTTTTACAAAATTTACACTACTGTTACAACAGATATGAGTCGTGGCACTAGTTGGCAAGTGGGCCTGGCACACACGCTAGCAGATAGGCAACTGCTATTAGATTATACTAGCACACTGATGTTTCACAGTCAAAAAAGTTTTTTTTTTAAATTTACACTACTGTTACAACAGATATGAGTGGTGGCACTAGTTGGCAAGTGGGCCGGGCACACACGCAGGCAGGCAGGCAACTGCAATTAGATTACACTAGCAGACTGATGTTTCACAGTCAAAAATGTTTTTTTTTTTTTAAATTTACACTACTGTTACAACAGATATGAGTGGTGGCACTAGTTGGCAAGTGGGCCTGGCACACACGCTAGCAGGCAAGCAACTGCAATTAGATTACACTAGCAGACTGATGTTTCACAGTCAAAAAAGTTTTTGTTTTTTAAATTATTTACACTACTGTTACACCAGATATGAGTGGTGGCACTGGGCAAGTGGGCCGGGCACACACGTTGGCAGGCAAGCAACTGCAATTAGAATTACACTAGCAGTCTGATGTTTCACAGTCAAAAAACGTTTTTTTTTTTTAAATTATTTACACTTCTGTTACACCAGATATTAGTGGTGGCACTGGGCAAGTGGGCCTGGCACACACGCTAGCAGGCAGGCAACTGCAATTAGATTACACTAGCAGACTAATGTTTCACAGTCAAAAAAGTTTTTTATTTTTAAATTTACACTACTGTTACAACAGATATGAGTGGTGGCCCTAGTTGGTAAGTGGGCCTGGCACACACGCTGGCAGGCAGGCAACTGCAATTAGATTACACTAGCAGACTGATGTTTCACAGTCAAAAAAGTTTTTGTTTTTAAATTATTTACACTACTGTTACACCAGATATGAGTGGTGGCACTGGGCAAGTGGGCCGGGCACACACGTTGGCAGGCAGGCAACTGCAATTTGAATTACACTAGCAGACTGATGTTTCACAGTCAAAAAGTTTTTTTTTTTAATTATTTACACTACTGTTACACCAGATATGAGTGGTTGCACTGGGCAAGTGGGCCTGGCACACACGCTAGCAGGCAGGCAACTGCAATTAGATTACACTAGCAGACTGATGTTTCACAGTCAAAAAAGTTTTTGTTTTTTAAAATATTTACACTACTGTTACACCAGATATGAGTGGTGGCACTGGGCAAGTGGGCTGGGCACACACGTTGGCTGGCAGGCAACTGCAATCAGAATTACACTAGCAGACTGATGTTTCACATTCAAAAAAGTTTTTTTTTTAAATTATTTACACTACTGTTACACCAGATATGAGTGGTGGCACTGGGCAAGTGGGCCTGGCACACATGCTAGCAGGCAGGCAACTGCAATTATATTACACTAGCAGACTGATGTTTCACAATCAAAAAAATTTTTTTTAAAAAATGTACACTACTGTTACAACAGATATGAGTGGTGGCACTAGTTGGCAAGTGGGCCTGGCACACACGCTGGTAGGCAGTCAACTGCAATTAGATTACACTAGTAGACTGATGTTTCACAGTCAAAAAAGTTTTTTTTACGAAATGTACACTACTATTACAACAGATATGAGTGGTGGCACTAGTTGGCAAGTGGGCCTGGCACACATGCTGGCAGGCAGGCAGGCAACTGCAATTAGATCACACTAGCAGACTGATGTTTCACAGTCAAAAAAGTTTTTTTTTTTTAAATTTACACTACTGTTACAACAGATATGAGTGGTGGCACTAGTTGGCAAGTGGGCCTGGCACACACGCTGGCAGGCAGGCAACTGCAATTAGATTATACTAGCAGATTGATGTTTCACAGTCAAAAAAGTTTTTTTAAAAAAAATGTACACTACTGTTACAACAGATATGAGTGGTGACACTAGTTGGCAAGTGGGCCTGGCACACATGCTGGCAGGCAGGCAACTGCAATTAGATTACACAAGCAGACTGATGTTTCACAGTAAAAAAAGTTTTTTTTTACAAAATTTACACTACTGTTACAACAGATATGAGTGGTGGCACTAGTTGGCAAGTGTGCCTGGCACACACTCTGGCAGGCAGGCAACTGCAATTAGATTACACTAGCAGACTGATGTTTCACAGTCAAAAAAGTTTTTTTTTACAAAATTTACACTACTGTTACAACAGATATGAGTGGTGGCACTAGTTGGCAAGTGGGCCTGGCACACACTCTGGCAGGCAGGCAACTGCTATTAGATTACACTAGCAGACTGATGTTTCACAGTCAAAATATATATATATTTTTTTAAATTTACACTACTGTTACAACAGATATGAGTGGTGGCACTGCAGGCAGGCAACTGCAATTAGATTACACTAGCAGACTGATGTTTCACAGTCAAAATTACACAGGCAAAAAAAAGACTTATGTTCTAGCCCTAAAAAGGGCTTTTTGGGGTGATGTCCTTACAGCAGAGATCAGATGAGTCCTTCAGGACTGTAGTGGACACTGAATACACTAGCCTAGCTATCAATTTCCCTATAAAATCAGCAGCAGCTACACTATCCCTCCTCTCACTAAGAATGCAGCTTCCAAATGAATCTAAAATGGCTGCTGTCCAGGAGCTGGGTGGGTCTGGGAGGGAGTGTCTGCTGCTGAATGGCTGAAATGTGTCTGCAGACTGTGAGATACAGGGTCAAAGTTCACTCAATGATGATGAATAAGGGCAGATCGAACATCGCATATGTTCGCCCGCCGCGGCGAACAATCTATGTTCGCCGGGAACTATTCGCCGGCGAACAATTCGCGACATCACAAATCAGATTGTGTCATTGGACAGTTAGAAGTCATAGGTAAAACATGATACAAACAGGAGATTAAAGCTATGCCAATTTTGCATCTTTAACTTGTTTTTGACATTGGATATTTTATTTATTATTTATTTAATTTGAAAGCTCAGTAAGGGACACACAGTAAAGCAAAAATTAAACTTTCATCATAAAGACAGAGCAAGCAATTTTAATAATCTTTCTAATTTACTTCTATTGCTTTTTTCTTGGAATCTTTTGTTGAAATGCAGTAACCCACTGTGAGCTAGCTGATAATTGGTGGCTAGCTACACATATATACCTCTTGTCATTGGATCTGTTCTGCTAGCTCCCAGCAGTGCATTGCAGCTCCTGAGTTGACTTTTCAGTAAAGGATACCAAGATAAGAAAATAAATTTGATAATAGAATTAAATTGTAAGGTTGCTAAAATTGCAAGCTCTTAGACAGTTTAATTTTATTTAACATGAAACACATACTTTTTCTTTCATCAATTAGATAGAGAATACATTTTTTTTAAAGTTTCCAATTTACTTCTATTAAATATCCAATGTGATTTGTTCTTTTGTTATTCTTTGTTGAAGAGATATCTAGTGTGCACTTGTCTGGAGCACTACATGACAAGAATTAGTGCTTATGGAATGGGAGGGGGGCAGTATTTTAACATATGTAACTCCTGATTTTGATTCTGCAAAATCGAATATTTTGTGTACAGCTTTATTTATTTTTTTAACCTATCAGATTTGAACCATTTCTAATATACCTGCTTGGTCTGCTCATTTAATAATCGTAAATAATAATAATGAATAATTATATGTTATTTTCTTAATTATCATGAATGATATTAGGCAGCTAAGCATTAGCAAGCTGTGTGTAAAGTTTCAGCTATCAAGTACCATGAAAATTAATAGGAACCTTCCACTGCCATAATGGGTAACACTAAACCATAATATGGCAGCCTTTTAAACTGATGGATGGTGTAGGTGACGGTGTTATAATTTTAGGCACCATTTTAATATCTATCAGCTGTAAATTCAGTCTTATTTTGATGTAGCTGAAGTCAGAGTGAAAATAATCATTCTTTTTGAACTTATTGAGTTTTGTCTTCCTAGGGGGCAGCTGTAATATGATAGCTATAGCTAAAATGTAATTTTGGAGTCACTTTTGATATTTGATAATGCCTTATTGCAAGCTGCTGGCAGCCATATTAGTGACACATAATATATACTATATATACTGTCCCTGTAATATTCTGGAACTAGTGTAATTATAGAATGTAATAGCTGACACTATTATGAGTTTAAGCTCTGATAGCAACAGGGATGTCCCTATGCATATTTAATCAATATATTGCAGATGAGCTGGTGCTTTAGTGCAATGTATCTTAACTGTGGTCCTAAAGTACCCCCAACAAGTAAGGTTTGCATTATAGCTGAACCATTGCAAAGGTGAAATAATCAGCTGATCAGTAACATCATGGTTAATAACATGCTCTCACCCATCAGCCCTTAATGATGGTTACCATTTATTAGGCCTGTATGGCGGTTGATTAGTTGATTAGGATTGGGCAGTTTAGGGGTTAATAGCGCATTAATCTTCATTTTTTAAAATATTATGCATTCTTATGTATGATACATATTCTTTTAACTATTGTATATACATTATTTTTTCTATGTTAAAGGTTATAAAACGAGGCTTCATTAGTATATGTTTCAGTTACTCATACCTATTACATGTAAATCTCTTTTATTCTTAACTCCATATAGCACACAATATATAACCCATAACCCGGACATATTGTTATAACCCTTGTCAGAGACTACTTTCTTACTACCTTGCTTGCCACTTTGTGTAGCTCAAGCTTTCACTAGCATGCGTTTAACGTTTCTGTGGGCCAGGTATAGTAGTTATACTGATATGTTAATGTCTTAAGACCTGCTGTATGTTCTGAACGAGTATGGTATGGGTATTTTCATCAAATCTGATTTGTATCTGGACATATCTTTTGTTTTATTGTTGTTACCTCTTGCCTCAATAAAAAAAATATTTAAAAAAAATATATATATATATATAACTCCTAAAATAGCTACAATGTAACTATTAGTTATATTGTAGCTATATTAGGGTTTATTTTATAGGTAAGTATTTAGTTTTAAATAGGATTAATTTATTTAATGATAGAAATTTTAGTTTGTTTTATTTAAAATATATTTAAGTTAGGGGGGTGTTAGGGTTAGGGTTAGACTTAGTTTTAGGGGTTAATAACATTATTATAGTAGCGGCGACGTTGGGGGCGGGAGATTAGGGGTTAATAATTGTAGGTAGGTGGCGGCGATGTTAGGGAGGGCAGATTAGGGGTTAATAAAATTTATTATGTGCCAGTGCATATGGCTGTATGTAACATACATAGTAGATAAGGTTGAAAAAAGACTGAAGTCCATCGAGTTCAACCTATACAAATCTAAAATACTATTATAGTGTTTGCGAGGCGGGAGTGCGGCGGTTTAGGGGTTAATACATTTATTATAGTGGTGGCGATGTCCCGTCGGGAGATTAGGGGTTAATAAGTGTAGGTAGGTGGCGGCGATGTTGGGGGGGCAGATTAGGGGTTAATACATATAGCAGATTAGGGGTTCATAGTGATAATGTAGGTGGCAGCGATGTCCGGTTGGCAGATTAGGGGTTTGCAATGTGGGGGGGCCTCGGTTTAGGGGTTCTTAGGTAGTTTATGGGTGTTAGTGTACGTTTAGCACTGTAGTTAAGAGTTTTATGTTCCGGCGTTAGCAAATAAAAATCTTTTGTGCTCTCTCCCCCTCTCTTTTGCGCTCTCTCTCACTCCACCTCTCTTTTGCTCTCTCTCTCCCCCCTCTAATTTGCTCTCTCTCCCCTCTCTTTTGCTCTCTCTCTCTCCCCCTCTCTTTTGCTCTCTCTCCCCCTCTCCCTTATGCTCTCTCCCCCTCTCTTTTGCGATCTCTCCCCCTCTCTTTTGCGCTCTCTCTCTCCACCTCTCTTTTGCTCTCTCTCTCCCCCCTCTCTTTTGCTCCTTCTCTCCCCCTCTCTTTTGCTTTCTCTCCCCCCTCTCTTTTGCTCTCTCTTCCCTTCTGTTTTGTTCTCTCTCCCTCCTCTCTTTTATGCTCTCTCTCTCCCCCCTCTCTTTTGCGTTCTCTCTCTCTTTTGCAATCTCTCTTTTCCCCCTTTTGCGCGCTCTCTTTCCCCCTCTCTTTTGCACTCTCTCTCTCCCCCTCTCTTTTGCGCTCTCTCTCTCCCCCCTCTCTTTTGCGCTCTCTCTTTCTCCCCCTCTCTTTTTCTCTGTCTCTCTCTCCTTTTTTTTGCTCTCTCTCCATCCTTCTCTTTTGCTCTTTCTCTCCATCCCTCTCTTTTGCTCTCTCTCTCTCCCCCCCTCTCCCCCCTCTCTTTTGCTCTGTCTCTCTACCCTCTCTTTTGTTCTCTCTCTACCCCTCTCTATTGCTCACTCTCCAACCAACCTTTTGCTCTCTCTCCCCCTCTCTTTTTCTCTCTCTTCCCTCTATTTTGCTCTTTCCCCTCTCTTTTGCTCTTTCCCCTCTATTTTGCTATCTCCCCCCCCTCTCTTCTGCACTTCTCCCTCTCTTCTGCTCTTCCCCATCTCTTTAGCTCTTTCCTATCTCTTTTTGTCTCTCTCCCTCTATTTCTATTTCTCTCCCCTCTCTCTCGCGCCGACCACTCCTGACCACGTCCCCGACACACCCGACCATGCCCCTGTCATGCCCAATCATGCCCACGCTCCCTCTCACCCTGCCACACCCACGCTCCCGCAAACAGAAACAGCATGTCCGGTAAGGCCAGGTGTGTTTGTCCTCATGCTGTCTCTACTGCACATGACAGCTTCGGACAAACACACTTGGCCTTTTATATTATAGGATTTATTCAGAAAATAAAATTGAAAGCTATAGTGCTAGGCAACTAAGCCTAGCCTATAAAGGTAGTGCTTAGGCAGGATCCTTAACAGTCCAGCAATGTTCCACTGCAATATATAAATTAGATGCTACATTTAAAACAAAAACAAAAAAATCCCTGCTCCATTGAGTAAAGAATAATAATAATACACTACTAAGCAGTTTCTCTGTGATGCAGTGAGTGCACTGCAAGAAAAAGATCTGTTTCTAAAAAACAAAAGGTTTAAAACTTTTTTTGCCAACAAAAGTAGAGCTTAGGCAGGAGTCCTACTAGTCCAGCAATGCACCCACTGTAATATTAAAATTAAATGCTGCAACTGTTTAACAGTAAAAAAGATAATAGAAAAATAAATCCATGCTCCAGAGATGTCCACAGATGTCAGAGCTTTGGTTTTGACTGAATGCGCATGTCTAAAAAATAATGAATTTAAATGACCTGTCATAAAAAGTAAACCAAAGTACAATGCTAGAGTGGCTAGTAAGAAAGAAGATCCTTTATTGTTGGACGTTAAAAAAGATTCACCAGCGAGGGCTGAGTACAACACATACAAAAAATGGATTAAAAAAAATTGAACAGTATAACACACATCCTCTCAGAAAGGACGCGTTTCGGGTTGCCCCGTATTCACACATAACTGAGATGGATGCCCTGTTCTCTGTTATACTATAACAAACACGGACTTCACCTGATTCTAATCAATTAGCTTACAATAATTAACCCTCTGGGTGGATTCTATCTAGCACACACAGTAACACTATTGTAGCACCTCTATAACAGCCAATGAGTACTCGATTCACAACAAAATTATCTTAGCTTTTGCAAACACATATCCTTAGAATAACCAACTTAGGTTAGGGAAATGATTATAATGTTATGGCTGAATATCTTGCACTATAAACTTTGTCCCTATTTATCTCCATAACATACCCAAAATCAATAATAATAATTAATTAGCCACGTGATAATTTCTATTTTGAGCAGGAAACAAACAATACAGAGCAAGAAAAATTTTGTTTTTTTTTGGGGGGGTTTTGCCGCTATGTCTAGAATGAAACACGCTAGTAAATAGAACTAGCTCACTACTTACACAGAATTGATAGTATACAGAACAAGCGGTCCTATATTAAAAAGTAGTAGAACAAGAGGTCATGTACTAAACTAATATTTGAGGGCAATGAAAATCAATTATGAATGTTAAAAACATACTAATATAGCTAGAAAAGGTGTATATTAATATTTAATGTTATGTGATATTATATTGGACACAATTATAATTTTAGCTAGCCTAGTGTAATACACCCAAGTAGTGATGTTGCGAATAGTTCGCCGGCGAATAGTTCCCGGCGAAACTTAGTATGTTCACGTTCGCCTCGGCGGGCAAACATATGCGATGTTCAATCCGCCCCCTATTCGTCATCATTGAGTAAACTTTGACCCTGTACCTCACAGTCAGAATACACATTACAGCCAATCAGCAGCAGACCCTCCCTCCCAGACCCTCCCACCTCCTGGACAGCATCCATTTTAGATTAATTTGGAAGCTGCATTCTTAGTGAGAGGAGGGACAGTGTAGCTGCTGCTGATTTAATAGGGAAATCGATAGCTAGGCTAGTATATTCAGTGTCCACTACAGTCCTGAAGGACTCATCTGATCTCTGCAGTAAGGACAGCACCCCAAAAAGCCCTTTTTAGGGCTAGAACATCAGTCTGCTTTTTTTTTTTTTTTTTTTTTCCTGTGTAATCTAATTGCAGTTGCCTGTCTGCCAGCGTGTGTGTCAGGCTCACAGCGTATACTGTGCCCACTTGCCCAGTGCCACCACTCATATCTGGTGTAACAGTAGTGTACATTTAAAAAAAACAACACTTTTTTGACTGTGAAATAATAGCAGACAGCTACCAGTACCCAGAGTAAAAAAGGTTAGACTGCTAATTGGTAGGGAATATAGCTCACCTTTAAAACTTATCCCAAAAAGTTATATAATTAAATGTTGAATAAGGTGGCGCAAATAAAATTGCTATTCCTAGTAAAAAAGAATTTGTGGTTGTTGACGGTCTTTATAAGTACCTCTAATTTGTGTATTCTTTTTTGAAAAAATGATAAGCAAATGGGTATTATGTTTAAAAATACTTTATTTATATGCGTACATGTTGTTGTCACAAATTAAAAATATATATGTAAACACCGGTGTTTCTTATGTTAAAATCATACAGTTGTACCTAAAAATTATACATTGTATCTAGACATCTGTTTTATACAGATTGTATCTGTTTTATACATTCATATGTTGAAAAGCAATTAAAAGGCAATTTCTACGATATTATGTATACAATTTATCAAAAGAAACAGTTAAAACGTTAAAAAACAACTGAAAAAACTTGATTGGCTGTTATGTAAAAAGTCTCTTTCTATTTCTTGTTTTATACAGTACTGTGCTGAAAGGGTATATAAGATACGATATTGCGATGTGTGGTACTTATGCTGAAATGTTCTTTTTAGTGGGTTACCTTATGGTGTGTCTGGCTTATCACACTGATTTGGCTGAGTCTGTATCGTAAGAATTTCAACTGGTATAATAATCAGTGCTGAAGTGTGTTTCCGTTGTTTTGGTGTTTGGAATCCGTCTTCTCGAGGTGTTGTCCTCTTATAATGGTATTTGGTTTATGATCCGTGGTTATTGGTTGATGATTTGAGGCTCCAAGATTCTGTTTTTGATAGTGACCAGGCACTTGTTATAATCCTTTCTTTCAAGTGTGTGCATTAGGGAGCCGGGTTTTCTTTCGGTCAGTGACCGATTCCTGAGTGTTGGTAATCGCTCTTTTTTGGGGAATCCTTTGTGACTTCTTGTTGCCCTTAGCAGTCAGGATGCGTGTATCTGTGATGTGCCGTGTTCTTGGCACAAATAGTGTGGATTCTTTTCGGGGCTTCAGCTTTTTGTATGAAGATGTAAAAGTAGCAGGAGATAAAACTCCCTCCGGTTTGCGTTCAACACAAATCGATGTGGCTAGGTTCAGGTATCTACACGTTTCGGCTTGACAGCCTTTCTCAAGATACCAGTGGGGTCGATTCTTTGCTTTTTTAAAGGATGAATATTAACTATTAGATTGCTTTACTTTGGGTTGTCTACTACACTACACTTAAGCTAAAATTAACTCTACAAGCTGCCTACATGCTCCCTAATTAACCCCTTCACTGCTGGGCATAAAACACGTGTGGTGCGCAGTGGCATTTAGCAGCCTTCTAATTACCAAAAAGCGACGCCAAAGCCATATAAGTCTGCTATAATGGCATGTCTGGCACACAGTGTTGGGGCAAGGGTCCATCTGACCACTGATACCTGGTCTGCAAAGCATGGTCAGGGCAGGTATATCACCTACACTGCACACTGTGAAGCGGGCGTAACCCTTACACTACCTGATCGATACAACATCATACCTGATGTTTTAAAGCACGTTATTCCAAACAATTTAGGAATGTTAGGTGATTTATGCCCTTTATGGATTAAAACCATATGTAATTTTCATATGTAATTTTCCATGGGAGTTTTGCCATGGATCCCCCTCCAGCATGCCACAGTCCAGGTGTTAGTGCCCTTGAAATAACTTTTCCATCACTATTGTGGCCAGAAAGAGTGCCTGTGGGTTTTAAAATTCGCCTGCCTATTGAAGTCTATGGCGGTTCGCCCGGTTCGCCCGTTCGCAAACTTTTGTGGAATTTCGCGTTCGCCGTTCGCGAACCCAATTTTTTAGGTTCGCGACATCACTACACCCAAGCGATGGGAGCATCTATTGCTGTTAACATCGCATTAATAGTATGCTGAGCTAGCAGTTCTTTATGGATAATTTGTAGAATCAGAGATCTTGCACTGTATTAGTATTTTAAAGCAAAGAGAATAAATACTAGTTCCTTCAATCACATCAATGTCACTGGGAGGGGCAAAAGTTACGTTTAATATTATGAAATACTATATGAAACAAAATATATATTAGTGTAGCCAATATGGCTGACTATTGATAGCACCTCCAGAAGCTAAGGATTAAGTTAGCTATAATCTAATGTTCACAACTCACTTCGCATTAGTTTTGTGCGGGATTGATGATATTGTGTAAATATTTGTTAAACAAGAGGGACTGTACTTTCAAACAACTAGAGGCAAAAAGTTAATTGTGCTACATTTTAAATCATATTAGTATTGCTAGGCAGAATAGATAATCACCCAGTCTTCAAAAATTCGAGCCAGAAGAGCATGATATACAATATCTATAATATGTTGCTCATTACTAGCATAAAATATATAATATGCTTTTATAACCGTCCTCTATAAATAGTTAGTTAAACACTAGATGACCTGAGCTATATTCATACTTAGAAAATTATTATCTCTCCCAATGATTCATAATATCATACACTGAGTTGAAGCCCCCAGGATATCTGGTTTCAAGTTTAAATATCCAGAATGCCTCTCTGCGGTACAATTCTTTATCTCTATCTCCTCCCCTCTTGGGGCTTTTTACCAGTTCAATGGCTTGCCATCTGAATGTATTAACTGACTGGCCATGTCTAGATATAAAATGTGTTGCCACTGCTGAGCACTCTTTTTTGCAGTTGATATTACTCAAGTGTTCACGAATACGAGACCTCACCTCACTTGTGGTGAGGCCTACATACTACAATTTGCATTCTATGTATGAGATAAGATATATAATATAGCACATGCTACAGTTTATACATTGAGAAGTGTTAAATGTTTTGCCTGTCCTATATGATTCAAATTGGGAGCTAACTAAGATATAATCACACGCTTTGCATCTATTACTTCCACATTTGAATGTACCTTTGTGTGTAAGCCAGTTACTACCACCACTTTGTTTTGGGAGCACTGTTGGTGAAAGGATGTTTCCAAAGGTAGTCCCTTTCCGATAGGAGAATCTACAACCTAGGTTTGCTATCCCTTTAAGCTTAGTATCAGCCAATAGAATTGGCATATGTTTTCTGACAATCTTGCAGATTTCATGATACTGATCACTGTAATTTGTAACAAAAGTTACCTGATTATTACTCCTATTTTCTTTGTTAGAAGTTTTAACTTTTTCTTCTAAAAGTTGTTGTATTGGAATACCATCTACCTCCTTATGGGCTTTTGAAATAGTTCTAATGCTATAGCCTCTCTGTATAAGATCTCCACTTAATCTCTCACATTCTTCATAGTAAGTACCCTCTGTTGAGCAATTTCACTTAATTCGAATAAATTGCCCTTTGGCAATTACTCTAGCCATGTTTTTTGGGTGATTACTAGAACTGTGAAGGAGATTATTTTTCGCTATGGGTTTGCGGTATGTACGAGTTTCAATCTTGTTGATTGCTTTATCAGCAAATATTGTTACATCTAGATAATTGATTATTGTATTGTGAACCTCCATAGTGAATTTAATACCTATTTCATTGGCATTGAGGTAATCCAAAAATTGAAAGGCTTCTTCTTACGTACCATTCCACACCATAATGAGATAATCTATAAATCTCCTGTAAAGGGAGATAGATGATCTAAACCTATTCATATCTCCAAAGATGTGGGAGGCCTCCCACCAGCCAAGAAACAAATTAGCGTAGGATGGCGCAAATTTTGCGCCCATGGCTGTTCCACATCTTTGGAGATAGAATGAGGCCTCAAATTCAAAGTAATTATGTTCCAGTAAATAGAGTACAATCTCGACAAAGAAATTGACCTGATCACAATCAAAAGTAGTTGCTGTATTCAGAAAGTATTTGATAGCTTCCAATCCCCAAAAGTGTGGGATGGAAGAATAAAGTGAAACAACATCTATGGTGATCCAGCTGTGGGTATCTTTCCATTTAAAGTTAGAGAGTAAATTCAAAAGATGTTTCATATCTCTAAGATAACTCCCCAGCTGGACCACCATTGGTTGAAGGACACTATCCACCCATTCAGAGAGGGGTTCCAGGGTTGTTGCGAACCGAGAGGGGTTCCAGGGTTGTTGCGAACCAAGTACTCATTGGCTGTTATAGAGGTGCTACAATAGTGTTACTGTGTGTGCTAGATAGAATCCACCCAGGGGGTTAATTATTGTAAGCTAATTGATTAGAATCAGGTGAAGTCCGTGTTTGTTATAGTATAAGAGAGAACAGGGCATCCATCTCAGTTATGTGTGAATACGGGGCAACCCAAAACGCGTCCTTTCTGAGAGGATGTGTGTTATACTGTTCAATTTTTAATCCATTTTTTGTATGTGTTGTACTCAGCCCTCGCTGGTGAATCTTTTTTAATGTCCAACAATAAAGGATCTTATTTCTTACTAGCCGCTCTAGCGTTGTACCTTGGTTTGCTTGATTACGTTTGGACAGCTAATGGGCTACAGGATATCCGCTGAGACTGGACTCGGTCTATTGTGTTTGAGCTCCGGAAGCTCGCTGGGAAGCTGCATTGATACACAGCAGAGACGCCATTGAATGACAGATCAGCAGAAGAAGTAAAACACCGTAGGTGTGATCCAAGTAAGGTTTTCTGGCTGACCGGCTGGCAAGGCTGTTATACTGCAAGGAACGTGAGTGAAATTTTGCATTACATTTAAAGTGTGCCGCTTACTGCATGAATATGACACAGATAAGAATGCAAAAGGATTATTGACTTTCTCTTTAACTAAGTAATAGGGAATAATAGTAGTGCTACGGCTTAGCGTGGTTGGATTCAGTGTATACAGTCCATGTCCAGGACTTTTTTGCCAAGCACACTGTTACCCTGATGACCGGTTGTAATTTATATGTCCTGGATTATATACTTTGGATTATATTTTTACGAGTGAGATTCATAAAGATACCACCAGAGGCTTGACTTAAATGAGAGTTTAACTTTAAATACAACACAATACAAGGACTCACTTTTTTCTTACAATAATAGGCTAAACACTGTTTTAGTAGCACAAAATATTCATCACAAATTTTTGCTGACAGAGGTATTAAAAATATCTCATTTTCATACAATATAATTGTTAATATGGATACGAATAGTTGCAGAGCAGCTTACTATTCCTTGTACACAGCCTTTGATAAAGATTTAGAGAGCACAGAGTTTGAGAATATATTCTCTACCAGCAGGACTCAATCAGCGTTAGATGATCTGTTTCTAGAGATGGAAAATGTAAAAATAAAAGAAGCAAGGTTCAAAATAGATAAATGGACCTTGGAAAGCTATCACCATTAGTGATGTCGCGAACAGTTTGCCGGAGAACAGTTCCCGGCGATCTTAGCTTGTTCGCCACGGCGGGCGAACATATGCGATGTTCGATCCGCCCCTTATTAGTCATCATTGAGTAAACTTTGACCCTGTATCTCACAGTCTGCAGACACATTTCAGCCAATCAGCAGCAGACACTCCCTCCCAGACCCTCCCAGCTCCTGGGCAGCAGCCATTTTAGATTCATTACGATCCTGCATTCTTAGTGAGAGAAGGGTTAGTGCTGCTGCTGGTGATTTTATAGGGAAATTGATAGCTAGGCTAGTGTATTCAGTGTCCACTACAGTCCTGAAAGACTCATCTAATCTCTGCTGTAAGGACAGCACCCCAAAAAGCCCTTTTTAGGGCTAGAACTTCAGCCCAAAAAGCCCTTTTTAGGGCTAGAACTTCAGTCTTTTTTTTTGTAATCTAATTGCATTTGCCTGCCTGTCAGCCTGTGTGTGAGGCTCACAGCATATACTGTGATTAATTGCTCTGTGCCACCACTCATATCTGGTGTAACATTAGTGTAAATTTAAAAAAAAAAAAACTTTTACATCAGTTTGCTAGTGTAATCTTATTTAATTTTCCATTAGGCTTGTGTGTCAGGCCCACAGCATATACTGTGATTAATTGCTCTGTGCCACCACTGATATCTGGTGTAACATTAGTGTAAATTTTTTTTAAAAAAAAACTTTTACATCAGTTTGCTAGTGTAATCTAATTTCATTTTCCATCAGTCCTGTGTGCCAGGCCCACAGCATATACTGTGCCTAATTGCTCTGTTTTCCACCACTCATATCTGGTGTAACATTAGTGTAAATTTAAAAAAAAAAATCTTTTACATTAGTTTGCTATTGTAATCTAATTTCATTTTCCTTTAGGCCTGTGTGTCAGGCCCACATCATATACTGTGATTAATTGCTCTGTGCCACCACTGATATCTGGTGTAACATTAGTGTAAATTTAAAAAAAAAAACTTTTACATCAGTTTGCTAGTGTAATCTAATTTCATTTTCCATCAGGCCTGTGTGTCAGGCCCACAGCATATACTGTGATTAATTGCTCTGTGCCACCACTCATATCTGGTGTAACATTAGTGTAAATTTACAAAAAAAAAAAAACATTTACATCAGTTTGCTAGTGTAATCTAATTTCTTTTTCCATTAGGCCTGTGTGTCAGGCCCACAGCATATACTGTGATTAATTGCTCTGTGCCACCACTGATATCTGGTGTAACATTAGTGTAAATTTAAAAAAAAAAAAACTTTTACATCAGTTTGCTAGTGTAATCTAATTTCATTTTCCATCAGTCCTGTGTGCCAGGCCCACAGCATATACTGTGATTAATTGCTCTGTGCCACCACTCATATCTGGTGTAACATTAGTGTAAATTTTAAAAAAAACAACTTTTACATCAGTTTGCTAGTGTAATCTAATTTCATTTTCCATCAGGCCTGTGTGTCAGGCTCACAGCATATACTGTGCCAAATTGCTCTGTTTTCCACCACTCATATATGGTGTAACATTAGTGTAAATTTTTTTTATAAAAAACTTTTACATCAGTCTGCTAGTGTAATCTAATTGCAGTTGCCAGGCCAGCCTGCCACTGCCAGCCTCAGTTCCACCACTCATATCTGGTGTAACATTAGTGTAAATTTTTGTAAAAATTTTTTTTTACATCAGTCTGCTAGTGTTATTTAATTGTAGTTGCCTGCCTGCCAGCGTGTGTGCCAGGCCCACTTGCCAACTAGTGCCACCAATCATATTTGTTGTAACAGTAGTGCCAGCCTGTGTGTCAGGCTCCCAGCATATACTGTGCCTACTTCCATCCTCAGTGCCACCACTCCTATCTGGTGTAACATTAGTGTAAATTTAAAAAAAAAAAAAAACTTTTACATCAGTCTGCTAGTGTTATTTAATTTTATTTGCCAGGCCAGCCTGCCACTAGTGCCAGCCTGTGTGTCAGGCTCCCAGCATATACTGTGCCTACTTCCACCCTCAGTGCCACCACTCCTATCTGTTGTAACATTTTTTGTAAATTTTGTAAAAAAAAAAACTTTTACATCAGTCTGCTAGTGTTATTTAATTGCAGTTGCCAGGCCAGCCTGCCACTAGTGCCAGCCTGTGTGTCAGGCTCCCAGCATATACTGTGCCTACTTCCATCCTCAGTGCCACCACTCCTATCTGTTGTAACATTAGTGTACATTTTTTAAAAAACAGTAGTGTAAATATTTTTTTAAAAAAACATTTTTGACTGTGAAACATCAGTCTGTTAGTGTAATCTAATTGAAGTTGCCTGTCTGCCAGCGTGTGTGCCAGGCCAACTTGCCAAGTTAGTGGCACCACTCATATTTGTTGTAACAGTAGTGTAAATATTTAAAATAAAAACTTTTTTGACTTTGACACATCAGTCTGCTAGTGCAATCGAATTGCAGTTGCCTGCCTGCCAGCCAGCGTGTGTGCCAGGCCCACTTGCCAAGTTAGTGGCACCACTCATATTTGTTGTAACAGTAGTGTAAATATTTAAAAAAAAACTTTTTTGACTGTGAAACATCAGTCAGCTAGTGCAATCTAATTGCAGTTGCCTGCCAGCCAGCGTGTTTGCCAGGCCCACTTGCCAACTAGTGCCACCACTCATATTTGTTATAACAGTAGTTTAAATATTTAAAAAAAAAAATTTGACTGTGAAACATCAGTCTGCTATTGTAATCTAATTGAAGTTGCCTGCCTGCCAGCGTGTGTTCCAGGCCCACTTGCCAAGTTAGTGGCACCACTCATATTTGTTGTAACAGTAGTGTAAATATTTAAAAAAAAAACTTTTTGGACTGTGAAACATCAGTCTGCTAGTGCAATCAAATTGCAGTTGCCTGCATGCCAGCGTGTGTGCCAGGCCCACTTGCCAACTAGTGCCACCAATCATATTTGTTATAACAGTATTGTAAATATTTAAAAAAAAAAACTTTTTTGACTGTGAAACATCATTCAGCTAGTGTAATCTAATTGCAGTTGCCTGCCTGCCGGCGTGTGTGCCAAGCCCACTTGCCAACTAGTGCCACCAATCATATTTGTTATAACATTAGTGTAAATATTTTAAAAAAAACTTTTTGGACTGTGAAACATCAGTCTGCTAGTGTAATCTAATTGAAGTTGCCTGCCTGCCAGCGTGTGTGCCAGGCCCACTTGCCAACTAGTGCCGCCAATCATATTTGTTGTAACAGTAGTGTAAATATTTTTTAAAAAAACTTTTTGGACTGTGAAACATCAGTCTGCTATTGTAATCTTTTTACATTTGCCTGCCTGCCAGCGTGTGTGCCAGGCCCACTTGCCAAATTAGTGGCACCACTCATATTTGTTGTAACAGTAGTTTAAATATTTAAAAAATAAACATTTTTGACTGTGAAACATCAGTCTGCTTTTTTGTGTCAGGCTCACAGTGTATACTGTGCCCACTTGCCCAGTGCCACCACTCATATCTTGTTTAATAGTAGTGTAAGTGTACATTTAAAAAAAAAAAAACTTTTTGGATTGTGAAACATCAGTCTGCTTTTTTGTGTCAGGCTCACAGCGTATACTGTGCCCACTTGCCCAGTACCACCACTCATATCTTGTTTAATAGTAGTGTAAGTGTACATTTAAAAAAAATAAACTTTTTGGATTGTGAAACATAAGTCTGCTTTTTTTGTGTCAGGCTCACAGCGAATACTATGCCCACTTGCCCAGTGGCACCACTCATATTTTATTTAATAGTGTAAGTCTACATTTAAAAAAAAAATGACAGGCAGAGGCAGGCCACCCTGCAGGTGCCGTCGTGGTTGTGGTGCTGTGATTCCCTGTGACCCTACAATAATGCACAGTGTTCAGAGGCCACGTGCCATGAACGTGAAAAGTTCTGAGGAGGACCTAGTTGAATGGCTAACACAGGACACCCAATCTTCTACAGCTTCCGCTCCTAACCTTGACGCACCATCCACCTCTAGCTTAGCTGCGTGCACCTCTCAAGTGATCAGTGCCACTCACCCGCCTGCCGCCCCCACCAACACTAGCACCACAGCTGCTTCACTTGATCTGTCAGAGGAGTTATTGACACATCAGTTGGAAGAAATGAGTGATGCGCAACCATCATTCACAGAGGATGTAGATAACAGTGATATGTCTCAGTCAGGCAGCATTACAGACATGGATGTATGGTGTGATGATGATGGTGATGTTGTACCCGCTGCTGCTTCCTTTGTTGATTTGTCAGATACAAGTGAAGCGGTTGATGATAAAGCATCAGTGGATGTCATGTGGGTGCCAGCTAGAAGAGAAGAAGAGGGGGAAAGTTCACAGATAGAGAGGAGGAGGAGGTGACGAGTTGGAAGCAGGGGGAGGTCATCGCAAGGAGCTAGTGGCACAGTCAGACAGCATGCATCGGCACCCAGGGTCAGCCAGACAGCACGCCAATCAATGCATGCTGTTGCCACCACCAGAATGTTGTCATCGCAGAGCTCAGCAGTGTGGCATTTTTTTTGTGTGTCTGCCTCTGAGAACAGCGATGCCATTTGCAACCTGTGCCAAAAGAAACTCAGTCATGGGAAGTCCAACACCCACCTAGGTACAACTGCTTTGCGAAGGCACATGGTCTCACATCACAAACGCCGATGGGATGAACACATGAGTAGAAGCAGCACACAAACTCAAAGCCGCCATCCTCCTCCTGGTCCAGCATCTTCAGCCACGTCAACCACTGCTGTTCTCCTTGCCCCCTCTCAACCATCCACCACTCAGTCTCTCTTACATAGCAGTTCAAGGTCATCTGCCCACAGTCAGGTGTCTGTCAAGGACATGTTTGAGTGTAAGAAGCCAATTTCCCAAAGTCACCTCCTTGCCCGGCGTCTGACAGCTGGCTTGTCTGAACTCTCAGCCCGCCAACTTTTACCATACAAGCTGGTGGAGTCTGAGGCGTTAAAAAAATTTGTATCTATTGGGACACCGCAGTGGAAGGTACCCGGCCGAAATTTCTTTTCACAAAAGGCAATCCCCAACCTGTACTCGATTGTGCGAAAGGAAGTAATGGCATGTCTGGCACACAGTGTTGGGGCAAGGGTCCATCTGACCACTGATAGCTGGTCTGCAAAGCATGGTCAGGGCAGGTATATCACCTACACTGCGCATTGGGTAAACCTGCTGACGGCTGCCAAGCATGGAATGTGTGGCTCTGCAGAGGAGTTTGTGGCACCGCCACGACTTGCAGGCAGGCCTGCTGCTACCTCCTCTACTCCTCCTACTCCATCATCTTCCATAATCTCTTCCTCGGCTGACTCCTCTTCTGCTGCTACATCTTGCTCCACATCAACGGCACCCCCCCAGCTCCCCAGGTACTATTCAACATCCTGGATACGGCAGTGTCACGCCATCTTGGGGTTGACTTACCTGAAAGCCGAGAGTCACACCGCACCAGCACTCCTCTCCGCCCTGAACGCACAGGTGGATCAGTGGCTGACTCCGCACCAACTGGAGATTGGCAAAGTTGTTTCTGACAATGGAAGTAATTTGGTGGCGGCATTGAAATTGGGCAAGTTGACACATGTGCCGTGCATGGCACATGTGTGTAATCTGATTGTACAACGCTTTGTGCATAAGTACCCAGGCTTACAGGACGTCCTGAAGCAGGCCAGGAAGGTGTGTGGCCATTTCAGGCGTTCCTACATGGCCATGGCGCACTTGTCAGATATCCAGCGGCGAAACAACCTGCCAGTGAGGCGCTTGATTTGCGACAGCCCGTCACGTTGGAATTCAACACTCCTAATGTTCGACCGCCTGCTACAACAAGAAAAAGCTGTTAACGAGTATTTGTATGACCGGGGTGCTAGGACAGCCTCTGAGGAGCTGGGGATTTTTTTGCCACGTTACTGGACGCTCATGCGCAATGCCTGTAGGCTTATGCGTCCTTTTGAGGAGGTGACAAATCTAGTCAGTCGCACCGAAGGTACCATCAGTGACATCATACCATTTGTTTTCTTCCTGGAGCGTGCCCTGCGAAGAGTGCTGGATCAGGCCGTAGATGAGCGTGAAGAGGAAGAGCAAGAGTTGTGGTCTCCATCACCACCAGAAACAGCCTTATCAGCATCGCTTGCTGGACCAGCGGCAACGCAGGAAGAGGATTATGAGGAAGAGGAGTCAGAGGAGGAATGTGGCTTTGAGGAGGAGGAGGAAGACCAAGCACAACAGGCATCCCAGGGTGCTCGTTGTTGTCACCTATCTGGTACCCGTGGTGTTGTACGTGGCTGGGGAGAAGAAGATACCTTCAGTGAGATCAGTGAGGACGAGGAACGGGACATGATTAGCTCAGCATCCAGCCTTGTGCAAATGGGGTCTTTCATGCTGTTGTGCCTGTTGAGGGACCCTCGTATAAAAAAGCTGAAGGAGAACAACCTGTACTGGGTGTCCACGCTACTAGACCCCCGGTATAAGCATAAAGTTACTGAAATGTTATCAAATTCCCGCAAGTCGGAAAGGATGGAGCAGTTCAAAAATAAATTAAAAAGTATGCTTTACACAGCGTATAAGGGTGATGTCACAGCACAACGGGAATCTAACAGGGGAAGAGATGAAAGTAATCCTCCTCCTCCTCCCACGACCACGCCGGCAAGGACAGGATGCTTTACAGATGTGTTGTTGATGGAGGACATGCGGACCTTTTTAACTCCTATGCATCGCCACAGCACTTCGGGATCCAGCCTCAGAGAAAGACTCAACCGACAGGTAGCAGACTACCTCGCATTAACTGCGGATCTCGACACTCTGAGGAGCGATGGACCCCTTGACTACTGGGTGTGCAGGCTTGACCTGTGGCCTGAGCTATCCCAATTTGCAATCGAACTTCTGGCCTGCCCCGCTTCAAGTGTCCTGTCCGAAAGGACCTTCAGTGCAGCAGGAGGTATTGTCACTGAGAAGAGAAGTTGCCTAGGTCAAAAAAGTCTTAATTATCTCACCTTTATTAAAATGAATGAGGGATGGATCCCGAAGGGACTGACATTGTGCGATACATTAGAGTAAAAAAGGCCTGATGAGATGAGCTGCCTTGGGCTACAAATGGTACACACGCTGCTGTATTTTATCTTTGAATGCCGGATGACTTGCGTGACTTATCCGCCAACAATTTGGGTTCAAGCCGCAATGTTTTAGGGCACTTTCTAACTGTCAAACAAACATCAATTTTTCTGGCCGCTGCTACAGCAGCGGCTGCAACAATACCTAATTTTTCAGGCATTTGTACATGCCTAATTTTTCTGGCCTCTGGTGCTGCACTGTGGCTACAAAACCCAAACAAAAAAAAAGGCACATAACAGTGATTAAACTGTTAAGAATAGAACTACTTAAAGGGTCATGAAACTCAATTTTTTTCTTTTATGATTTAGAAAGAGCATGTCATTTTAAACAACTTTCTAATTTACTTCTATCTAATTTGCTTTATTCTCTTGATATACTGTGCTGAAAAGCATATCTAGATATGATCAGTAGCTGCTGATTGGTTGCTGTACATAGATGCCTCGTATGATTGGCTCACCCATGTGCATTTCTATTTCTTCAACAAAGGATATCTAAATAATGAAGCAAACTAGATAATAGAAGTAAATTGGAATGCTGTTTAAAATTGTACTCTCTACTTGAATCATGAAAGAAATTTTTTGGATTTAGTGTCCCTTTAACACACCACTCATATCTGGTGGCACAGTAGATTGCACGCGCAGTGCCCCAAATTTGAAGTAGGAGCACCGACCAAGCATCTTTTTCCATCTCCCAGTTCCTAAAAATTATCTCCGGGTTCCTAAAAATTATGCCATACCTGTACTCGATTGTGCAAAAGTAAGTGATGGCATATGGGGTCTTTCATGCTTTCGTGCCTGTTGAGGGTCGGGGACCCTCGTATAAAAAGGCTGAAGGAGAACGACCTGTACTGGGTGTCCAAGCATCTTTTTCCATCTCCCGGTTCCTAAAAATTATCTCCGGGTTCCTAAAATCGATGCCATACCTGTACTCGATTGTGCAAAAGGAAGTGATGGCATATGGGGTCTTTCATGCTGTCGTGCCTGTTGAGGGTCGGGGACCCTCGTATAAAAAGGCTGAAGGAGAATGACCTGTACTGGGTGTCCAAGCATCTTTTTCCATCTCCCGGTTCCTAAAAATTATCTCCGGGTTCCTAAAATCGATGCCATACCTGTACTCGATTGTGCAAAAGGAAGTGATGGCATATGGGGTCTTTCATGCTGTCGTGCCTGTTGAGGGTCGGGGACCCTCGTATAAAAAGGCTGAAGGAGAACGACCTGTACTGGGTGTCCAAGCATCTTTTTCCATCTCCCGGTTCCTAAAAATTATCTCTGGGTTCCTAAAATCGATGCCATACCTGTACTCTATTGTGCAAAAGTAAGTCATGGGGTCTTTCATGCTGTCGTGCCTGTTTGGGGTCGGGGACCCTTGTATAAAAAGGCTGAAGGAGAACGACCTGTACTGGGTGTCCAAGCATCTTTTTCCATCTCCCGGTTCCTAAAAATTATCTCCGGGTTCCTAAAATCGATGCCATACCTGTACTCGATTGTGCAAAAGTAAGTCATGGCAGATGGGGTCTTTCATGCTGTCGTGCCTGTTTGGGGTCGGGGACCCTCGTATAAAAAGGCTGAAGGAGAACGACCTGTACTGGGTGTCCAAACATCTTTTTCCATCTCCCGGATGTAGCGGTACTCCCCTAGGGGTCTCCCTTCCTCTGTCCAAACCCAGGGGTGGCCACCGGATAGTGGGACCAGAGATATAGTTGCTGAGAACGGGGTCAAGCCAGCGGGTGTATCTCCCCCAGCTGGGCTGGTCTCAGTGGACTCCCAGTCAGGTAGCGTCCTCTCTGCCCTGCAGCTCTTTCTTGGCAGGTATCGTCCCCTCTGCCTGTCTGCTTCTAGGCAGGAATAAATTCCCCTGCCAGGCTGCTTCTTGGCAGGAATAGATCCCTCTGCCTCCAAATAGTGGGATCAGGGCTATCGTGGCTGAGACCGGGGTCAAGCCAGCGGCTGTATCTCCCCCAGCTGGGCTGGTCTCAGTGGGCTCCCAGGCAGGTAGCGTCCCCTCTGCCTGTCTGCTTCTAGGCAGGAATAGATCCCTCTGCCTCACTGCACACTTCCAGCAGGTAGCGTGCCCTCTGGTTTCTTATAGGCAGGAATCGATCCCTCTGCCTTTGTAACATATCTCAGCCTAATGTCACTATCCCTTTAAGAAATCCTTCTCTGACTGCTGCATTTGGGCAGTATTCACATTCAGCTTGCCTGCCTGCCTCATTAATCATTCATGCACCTGATTACCTCAGCCTCTTTTTAAGCCTTCTCAGGTCTAATGTGCCTTGCATTAACATTGAAGTTGTGATCCTGAACAACAGAGGTCTGTGACTGTTTCCTGCATGAACTTAGCAACTATTCCAAGATACAGCATATTCTAATTACCTATGCAAAATATCATCAAACCGCAAGTATCAAAAATATCTCCATTCTGTTTCCTGGACACAGCTACTTAACAATCTCTGAACTTTATTATAAATCAACTATGCTTTTGCTTACCATCACTCTCTAATTACAACAGCATCTTACTCAGAACTTTATAACTATTTCTCTGCTACAAGTTGTCATTGCTGAAATATCCTGCTGCTATTCTGAACTCTGCATCTTTATGTTCAGTTAAAAGCTTTCATGTGATTCTTCAATATATGCACAAAACAGTAATTAATGCCTAAGACTTGCAACCTGTTTATCACCTGTGCTGCTCTGCTAATTACTGACATACAGCTCTTTATAATATTATGTACTGTGAACCTGCAACAAACCAAGTTTGCATTTATAAGCTCAAACAATGCCTAAACTGTCAGCTTGTCTAACTACCTGTGCAGCTGTGCTTAACTCTGACATACAGCTTTATATAATATTATGTACTGTGAACCTGCAACAAACCTAGTTTGCATCTAAGTGTCAATCTTTTACCAGTTTACTCTGAAACCTGAGCATTCCACATTGCTATATTTTTCTCTCATTGAATCCTGCAGCTACTTCTATTAACTAACTATAAGTCACAGTGAAGTCAGAATATATTGTATACAAATGTTGCACTCTCCATTTATTCTACAATAACTTCTAGCAACTATGAATCACAGAATATCATCTATCCACGTCCAGGATACTCTTCCCCGGGTCAGGGGTCGGTGTCTTCAAATCCCTACCACTGCCCCGAGGGTCTGTGTCCTGAGCGCATGTACACCGGATCATGACAGAATGTTAATGCCCAAAAAAGGGATCCGCAGTGGTAGTGGATGCACCGACCCTCAAAGGAAAATAAAAAATTACAACATAACTGAGACCCAAGCAATCCCTAAAGGAAAAACAGGAGATTTTAAAACTTTAAAAAATTTAAAGACACAGTACTCCCATTCTAGACAATCCTCTACTCATGTTCGTGGTTACCATTTTGGTGAAACTGATCCTGAATCTGACTATGAAAATGAAGAGGATTTAACCATAGCTTCAGCAGAAAAAAATTCAGGCTTTCAAAGATTTAAAGAGACAGAACCACTTTTCTAAAATGTCATCTGTTCCTCATGTTCGTGATTACCATTTTGGTGAAACTGATTCTGAATCTGACTATGAAACTGAAGAGGATGCATTCATAGATTCAGCAGAAAAAATTCAGACCTTTAAAGATTTAAAGAGACAGGACTACTGTTCCAGAATACCATCTACTCCTCCTGTTTGTGATTCCTATCCTGATGATACTGATTCTGAGTCTGTATATGTCAACAAGGAGGATGACTTCACAGATCCAGCTGAATTGGCATTAGACTGGTATGAGCGCAACTTTAATTCGCCACAAACTCAGACAAGACCTCAACCTATTTGCTATAATGACATCCTTGGTTGTTATATTTACAACATGGATGATACAGACAGCTCCCATCATGAAACCTCTCATGGAAATACTGATCTTCCTATTTCTGATATTACCATGGATTCGTTAGATTGGACAGATTCAGAGCTGGAAGAAAGGACATCTGGTTTACAGACTGCTGTTAGGAGTAAAGGTCCTCTCAACTACTATGCTGATTTATCACATCAGAATTATGCATCCAGTGATGAAGAGGATTTCTGTTCTCAACCTTACTACTAGCCACAATGGCAGCAACCTAAGAAGCCTCATACTGGGAAGAAATCTAAGCTCTCTAAGAAAAAAAAAGAAGAAGAAGAAGAAGAAGAAGAAGAAGAAGAAGAAAATCCTTCTGGCCACAGAAAATCAGAAGTGCAAAGAGGAAACTCAGCCTGATTCCCCTGTTTTAGATTCTGTTGTACCAGACCCTCTCTTGCCTCCTGACACTGTCAACACCGAGCTGGATGATGTCTATAGTCACTATCAGTCTCTTCTTAAAGCATCTAATGGTATCTCTTCTCAGACTCTACAACAACTACAAAAACTGTTTCCAACTATTGATTTCTTGCATCCCTCTCATGCTGCCTCAATACCTGTAAACCCTGTGCTAGAAGCAAAAGATAATTCTGTTCCAGATATACAACCTTTCAGTTTACCAGAGATAATCCCTGGAGAATTTAGCTCTGATATTCAAACTCAAATAAGCATGCCTGCTGAACTCCAGATAACTTCTCAGTCAGAATCTTGTGTCACAATTCCTCCGCATCTACCTGAGTGTGGCATATTTCAGTACACTTCACCTTCTCAAAATTCTTCTATTATTGCATCTAAGAAATTGTTTCCCTTGGGAGATACTTTGCATCAACCTACATTTTCTACTACATCAGTTTCCTGTACAGGAATTCCTGATACTCAATCCTGTGAGGACAACTTTGAACCAAGTTCGCAAGTGGACATTCTTGAACCTGAAACTTGTACAAAGGTTCTTCATGAAGATTCCCCTGTGCCCATTCCTGTTCCTGTTTTCCATGATTATACTACTAAACCTGACATCAAGGTGGACTCTCCTGTTTTTGACCCTGGTATGGGTATTGCTTTGTTTAACCCAGAAATGGGTGTAATAATACTTGATCCTGAAGATAGCCATGCCCTCTACTCAGAAGCGAGTATGGTTCTTGGCTCTAAAGTGGGTCTTGTTAATTCTTTGTTTATGAACCCTGAAGAAAGCCTTGCCCTCTGCTCAGAAGAGAGTATGGTTCCTGGCTCTAAAGTGGGTTCTTTTTCTTTCTCTATAGTTGAACCTTGCCCTGGCATGGGCATTCCTTCACCCGATCCTACTGAGGATATGACTGAACCTTGCCCAGATGTGGGTACTTCTGAACATTGCCCTGGCATGGACATTCCTTCACCTGATCCTACTGAGGATATTCCTGAACCTTGCCCAGATGTGGGTACTTCTGAACATTGCCCTGGCATGGGCATTCCTTCACCCGATCCTACTGAGGATATTCCTGAACCTTGCCCAGATGTGGGTACTTCTGAACATTGCCCTGGCATGGGCATTCCTTCACCTGATCCTACTGAGGATATGACTGAACCTTGCCCTGGTGTGGACATTCATATACCTATTCTTAGTGAGAACACTTTTGATTCTGAATCCAGTAAGGAGACATTTCATTTTGAATTAGAAGATGGCAAGAACTGGACAAATCTTGCACTCTACACTCCTATCTCCTATTTTGAAGAAAGCCCTGCTATTGCGTTAGAAGTGGCTATAGCTTTTTCTTTTGGAGTATATCTAATCCTCAGCTAAGAGGTTAATTCTGAGGATACTCAAATCTCTGACCCAAAGGTGGTTAATCTGGTTATCAATCCAGAATGCTGCATCTCTATTTCTGAAGCTGAGGAAAGCCTATTCATATCTCTAGGACTGGCTGCCTTTTCATTGGCTATGTACATGGTCATCTATCATGAAGAACATCCACCTGTCTACCCTCAGGATGATTCTGTGGTAGGAAGCTCATTGTATGTTACGTTCATGCATTCTCACGATGACTACAAAAAAGTTGACTTCAAGTTTTGCTCTCATCATTGTCAAGATCTTTTGATACCTGAATTACATGGCCTTTACTTCATCATTCAACTTTTTCAAGAGATCTCCAACCCTCCTTTCTTGATTTCCGATTGGACTCACTACCTCCATACACCTACTACCGATTCTCCATATCGATTGTGTTCTCTCTCCTTTTGGATTGTATTGGGCGCCCGGAGGTCGCCTTTAAGGAGGGGAATCTTTAACATATCTCAGCCTAATGTCACTATCCCTTTAAGAAATCCTTCTCTGACTGCTGCATTTGGGCAGTATTCACATTCAGCTTGCCTGCCTGCCTCATTAATCATTCATGCACCTGATTACCTCAGCCTCTTTTTAAGCCTTCTCAGGTCTAATGTGCCTTGCATTAACATTGAAGTTGTGATCCTGAACAACAGAGGTCTGTGACTGTTTCCTGCATGAACTTAGCAACTATTCCAAGATACAGCATTTTCTAATTACCTATGCAAAATATCATCAAACCGCAAGTATCAAAAATATCTCCATTCTGTTTCCTGGACACAGCTACTTAACAATCTCTGAACTTTATTATAAATCAACTATGCTTTTGCTTACCATCACTCTCTAATTACAACAGCATCTTACTCAGAACTTTATAACTATTTCTCTGCTACAAGTTGTCATTGCTGAAATATCCTGCTGCTATTCTGAACTCTGCATCTTTATGTTCAGTTAAAAGCTTTCATGTGATTCTTCAATATATGCACAAAACAGTAATTAATGCCTAAGACTTGCAACCTGTTTATCACCTGTGCTGCTCTGCTAATTACTGACATACAGCTCTTTATAATATTATGTACTGTGAACCTGCAACAAACCAAGTTTGCATTTATAAGCTCAAACAATGCCTAAACTTTCAGCTTGTCTAACTACCTGTGCAGCTGTGCTTAACTCTGACATACAGCTTTATATAATATTATGTACTGTGAACCTGCAACAAACCTAGTTTGCATCTAAGTGTCAATCTTTTACCAGTTTACTCTGAAACCTGAACATTCCACATTGCTATATTTTTCTCTCATTGAATCCTGCAGCTACTTCTATTAACTACCTATAAGTCACAGTGAAGTCAGAATATATTGTATACAAATGTTGCACTCTCCATTTATTCTACAATAACTTCTAGCAACTATGAATCACAGAATATCATCTATCCACGTCCAGGATACTCTTCCCCGGGTCAGGGGTCGGTGTCTTCAAATCCCTACCACTGCCCCGAGGGTCTGTGTCCTGAGCGCATGTACACCGGATCATGACAGCCTTGCTGCTCCTTTCAGGCAGGCCAGCTCTTTGCATACAGGCCCACAGATGCAGCCAGAATGCAGGGTCAGAACCTCTGCAACTGGTATACCTGAAAGAATCAGACAGCACAAAAAGGCAATCCCGGACCCCAACCTGTACTCGATTGTGCAAAAGGAAGTAACCTTACCATGGGTCTCAGACGGCACGTCTTTGTAATTCTCTGCCTGGGAAATTATATATCTTTCAAATTATCTATTTATCTATCTATCAAATCTATCTAACTATCAATCGTATCTATCAAATGTATATTGCATCTATTGATCTATGCAATTCGTATCTATCAAATGTATATTGCATCTGTTGATCTATGCAATTCGTATCTATCAAATGTATATTGCATCTGTTGATCTATGTAATTCGTATCTATCAAATGTATATTGCATCTATTGATCTATGTAATCTATGGATCTATCTATCAAATCTATCGATCTCGTGGCCGGACTGTTTTGTGACAGCCACTTGTGTTTCAGCCAAATTTGAAGTAGGAGGACAGACCAAGCATCTTCTTCCATCTCCCTGTTCCGATAGGGGGAGTAACAGGTATTAAACTGCTAAGAATAGTACTACTTAATACTTAACACACCACGGGTCCCAGACACGTCTTATTGTTATACTCTGTCAGGGAAATTATATAACTATCAATCGTATCAATCAAATATATATTGCATCTATTGATATCTGTAATTCGTATCTATCAAATGTATATTGCATCTTTTGATCTATGTAATTCGTATCTATCAAATGTATATTGCATCTATTGATCTATGTAATCTATGGATCTATCTATCAAATCTATCGATCTCGTGGCCGGACTGTTTTGTGACAGCCACTTGTGTTTCGGCCAAATTTGAAGTAGGAGGACAGACCAAGCATCTTCTTCCATCTCCCTGTTCCGATAGGGGGAGTAAGAGGTATTAAACTGCTAAGAATAGTACTACTTAATACTTAACACACCACGGGTCCCAGACACGTCTTATTGTTATACTCTGTCAGGGAAATTATATAACTATGAATCGTATCAATCAAATATATATTGCATCTATTGATATCTGTAATTCGTATCTATCAAATGTATATTGCATCTTTTGATCTATGTTATTCGTATCTATCAAATGTATATTGCATCTTTTGATCCATGTAATTCGTATCTATCAAATGTATATTGCATCTTTTGATCTATGTAATTCGTATCTATCAAATGTATATTGCATCTTTTGATCTGCCTTGCTGCTCCTTTCAGGCAGGCCAGCTCGTTGCATGGCCCACAGACTCTGTAACTGATCTCTCTTGCAGGGAGAGGTGCAGCCAGAATGCAGGGTCAGAACCTCTGCAACTGGTATACTCGATTGTGCAAAAGGAAGAAACCTTACCATGGGTCCCAGCATGCACGTCTTTGTAATTCTCTGCCTGGGAAATTATATATCTTTCAAATTATCTATTTATCTATCAAATCTATCTAATTATTAATCGTATCTATCAAATGTATATTGCATCTTTTGATCTATGCAATTCGTATCTATCAAATGTATATTGCATCTATTGATCTATGTAATTCGTATCTATCAAATCTATATTGCATCTTTTGATCTATGTAATTCGTATCTATCAAATGTATATTGCATCTTTTGATCTATGTAATTCGTATCTATCAACTGTATATTGCATCTTTTGATCTATGTAATTTAGTATCTATCAAATGTATATTGCATCTATTGATCTATGTAATCTATGTATCTATCTATCAAGTCTATCGATCTCATGGCCGGACTGTTTTGTGACAGCCACTTGTGTTTCGGCCAAATTTGAAGTAGGAGGACAGACCAAGCATCTTCTTCCATCTCCCTGTTCCGAAAATCAAGGCCATATAGACCTCCCCCGATAGGGGGAGTAACAGGTATTAAACTGCTAAGAATAGTACTAGTTAGTACTTAACACACCACGGGTCCCAGACCACATGACTTATTGTTATACTCTGTCAGGGAAATTATATAACTATCAATCGTATCAATCAAATATATATTGCATCTATTGATCTCTGTAATTTGTATCTATCAAATGTATATTGCATCTTTTGATCTATGTTATTCATATCTATCAAATGTATATTGCATCTTTTGATCCATGTAATTCGTATCTATCAAATATATATTGCATCTTTTGATCTATGTAATTCGTATCTATCAAATGTATATTGCATCTTTTGATCTGCCTTTCTGCTCCTTTCAGGCAGGCCAGCTCTTTGCATACAGGCCCTCAGACTCTGTAACAGATCTCTCTTGCAGGGAGAGGTGCAGCCAGAATGCAGGGTCAGAACCTGGAAGTAACCTTACCATGGGTCACAGACTGCACGTCTTTGT
Organism: Bombina bombina; assembly: GCF_027579735.1. Lineage (NCBI taxonomy): Eukaryota > Metazoa > Chordata > Amphibia > Anura > Bombinatoridae > Bombina > Bombina bombina. The sequence continues at coordinate 511,536,208 of NC_069504.1, read as the reverse complement.
AATTCTCTGCCTGGGAAATTATATATCTTTCAAATGATCTATTTATCTATCAAATCTATCTAACTATTAATCGTATCTATCAAATGTATATTGCATTTATTGATCTATGCAATTCGTATCTATCAAATGTATATTGCATCTATTGATCTATTTAATTCGTATATATCAAATGTATATTGCATCTTTAGATCTATGTAATTCGTATCTATCAAATGTAAATTGCATCTTTTGATCTATGTAATTCGTATCTATCAAATGTATATTGCATCTTTTGATCTTTGTAATTGGTATCTATCAAATGTATATTGCATCTATTGATCTATGTAATCTATGGATCTATCTATCAAATCTATCAATCTCGTGGCCGGACTGTTTTGTGACAGCCACTTGTGTTTCGGCCAAATTTGAAGTAGGAGGACAGACCAAGCATCTTCTTCCATCTCCCTGTTCTGAAAATCAAGGCCATATAGACCTCCCCCGATAGGGGGAGTAACAGGTATTAAACTGCTAAGATTAGTACTACTTAATACTTAACACACCACGGGTCCCAGACACGTCTTATTGTTATACTCTGTCAGGGAAATTATATAACTATCAATCGTATCAATCAAATATATATTGCATCTATTGATATCTGTAATTCGTATCTATCAAATGTATATTGCATCTTTTGATCTATGTTATTCGTATCTATCAAATGTATATTGCATCTATTGATCTATGTAATTCATATCTATCAAATATATATTGCATCTATTGATCTCTGTAATTCGTATCTATCAAATGTATATTGCATCTTTTGATCTATGTTATTCGTATCTATCAAATGTATATTGCATCTTTTGATCCATGTAATTCGTATCTATCAAATTGTCAGTATATTTATAGAAATCTTAGCAGTATTCTCCAAACAATGTGTGAGTATATGGCAGGGAATATATTTAGCAATCTTTCTTTAGACTGAACCCACAATCAATATACTTCTACTAAGACAACAAAATTAATATGAATATCTGAGTCAATATTATATGCGTTAAAACAAAAACTATTTAAAATATGTTATGCAAAGCTCATGCAAATTTACTTTAAAACCAACCTTTCATTCAGAGCTGCATTTAAAATATTACAATGAGACCTAAAATAGCAGCTAACAACCCAAGCAACACAATTCTAACAGTGCTAATTTGAACAATAGGACAATCTATACTTCCATTGAAACATCAGAAATTGTATATATTATTTATGTAAAGACCCAATTCTGAGTTATAACTCTACAGTTGCATAGATAAAACAATTTAGCATCAAGGATATGTATTTAACAATATACAGACTGAATATAAACTACAGCTATTATGCATATATCTGTGTTAAAATATTAATTGCAACCCTCTTTCTTTTTATATATTTACGTTACCAAAATTGATAGTTCAGTTACCAAGGATTCCTTGTTTCATCTCAGAAAATATATAAGTAAATTTTTGCAATCACTGAGAAAAAGGTAGATCAGCTTGTTCAGAATGAATGTATTTTGGACGCCCAGCAGTATATCATTCAAGTTAGCCAAATCTGTCTTCTTCTCTTTACTGCATTTACTTAAATAACTTTTTCACTCATTGTTGAAACCATGGGAGTGGCCCTACGAGATCTGACCATCCCATTGGTTAGGTGGGATGTCTATTTGGATTGGCCCTTGGTCACCATGGAAACGCATCCTTTTTTTTTTTTTAACAGCTAAATCCTTTAACTGCTATACCGGTATTGGCCCTTAGGTGGTAGCAGACAGCACAAAACAAATTCATCCTTAACATTTCTAAACATTTTTAGACAGTGAAATATTTCTTTAAACTATGTACTTCCATCATCGCTGGAACAGCCACTAGCTAAGGATATTTGCTCTTCGACTATTTGCTGAAATCCTGGAAAGATTTCAGGCTGTCCTATTTCATAGGCTTCTTCCAATCTAGAGGTGAGATCCCCTTGATTATAGTTTACATTGCTCCCATGACTCTGGGAATTGGGGTAATCTTGCTGTTTGATTGGCTGATCAAACACTAGAGAGGCTTCTTCAATTTTACAGATGCCTTCCTCTGAGCTGAAGGGATAAATAGACTGAATATTAAATAGACCCTCTGGCATAGATGCAAAGGATTGTTCTATTAATTGTTCTTCAGTTAAGTATCCTTCAGGTATTAGCCCAATTACATTATTCTGGAATCCAAAAGTGTAATAACTTGATTCCAGTGCATATCCTATGGTAGTTCCCTTGGATAATGTTATATCCTGTGGGGTCATGTTATGCACAATAATATGTATTGGAACAGTTCCAATATTCACCATAGGAGTGTAGGTTACTGTGACACCCAGATTTTGTATTCTATGGGAGAGGCAAATTAGTGTTTCAGAAGTTTTTAATTTCTGACCTCTCTTTACCTGTAAGGGTAAAAGAAATTTTTCAGCCCCAGCAGGAATTATAACATCGCTAGATACCTGCATATTCAAAGCATATGGCAATTGCTGGTTTGATTTCAGGGCTGCATTTTCATCCTGAAATACTTCAGGGTCCCCCTTTAACCTGCTCCAGAGGCAAGAGTTAATCAAATCTATTTGTATGGCATATCTATGTAAGATATCATTGCCAATGTATATTTGATTATGGGGAGTATTTAAAACTAAAAACAGGTGCTTCACTGACTTATTTCCTATAGAGATAGATAATAAGCACTTAGCTGTGATGTTATAGCTTTCAGACCTGTTATCCAGGTTGTAGACACGGTGGTCTTGGGGAGAAAGATATTTAATCACTTTAGGTTCAGCTATTTGCGCTAATAAACCTTCGCTTATATAGCTAGCTTCCTGTTTCAAGTTTATTTTAGCATACTTGGTTTTACCAAGGTCATGTACTTGTATAGGGATAAATAGATCCTCTTTAACTCTCTCAATCCCTGTGAGGTATTGAGCGTGGCCTCCCCCTTTAGGGATTTTATGATCCCCCTTGTGGAGTGATATGGTTAATACATCGCCCTCTAGGGAAATATTCGCTATCTTTCCAGGCGATATTTTAAAAGTATTACCATCAGAGGCACTAAAAGGAGTCTGATCATCTATTTGTAGAATAGTGATTTCAGGTACAGAGTTATTCCGGAAATGAATCTCCACAGCATCTGGTTTCTCTTCCAGCTATGTCGGGTGCGAGATATACCAGATTTTTCATAATTGATAGGCCATTTAACTTGTGACCAAATTACATTATTTATGCAATCAATTATGGTGCTTAAAGGGACAGTCTACACCAAATTTGTTCTTATTTAAAAAGATAGATAATCCCTTTATTACCCATTCCCCGTTTTTGCATAACCAACACAGTTATATTCATATACTTTTTACCTCTGTGATTACCTTGTATCTAAGCCTGTGCAGGCAGCCTCCTTATCAAAGTGCTTTTGACAGACATGCAGTGTAGTCAATCAGTGAAGACTCCTAAATAACTTCACGGGAGTGAGCACAATGTTATCTATATGACACATGTGAACTAGCACAGTCTAACTGTGAAAAACTTTCAAAATGCTCTGAGCTAGGAGGCGGTTTTCAACTGTTTAGAAATCAGTTTGAGCCTAGCTAGGTTTAGCTTTTCAAAAATACCACCAAGGGAACAAAGCAAATTTGATGATAAAAGTAAATTGGAAAGTTGTTTAAAATGACATGCCCTATCTGACTCATGAAAGTTTAGTTTTGACTTTACTGTCCCTTTAATCGCTTCAGGAGATCACTACCAATAATTAAACGATCAGTAGGCAGATCCACTATAATGACAGGGTGTCTTATGACCCTGTTCTCCAATTTAAATTTTAACCAGGCCGTACCGTAGACTTTTAGAGAATCACCCCCAATTCCTATTAGAGAAGCGTCAAATTCTCTTATTTTAGGTTTGTGGGGTGTTAGCTCATTTAGCTGTGTGTAGTACCTGTGGTATAAAATAGTTGCCTGAGATCCGGAGTCAATTAATCCCATGATAGGGTTGGAGACTGAATCTTGCAGCTCAACTAATACATAATACCTTCCTGCATTTTCTACCATTTCACACATAAAGTTGGTGCTATCATACATCTGTGGGCTTCGCCACGTGTTACCTGAATTCGCCATGTTTTCCGATGCAGAGGAAACTCCATACCTACTTGTTTCCTCTATGACAGGGTCGGCTGGATTCTTTTGTACTGCATATGTGGAAATAAGGTTAAGAGAGTGCTGCAAAGGAAGAGATTTGTTAATTTTCCCCGGACGAGGTTGCCTGTCATCACAGCTAAATTGTCCGTTTTCAGTCTGTGGGGAGAGAACATGATTAGTATCATTGATATTTATTATTACATTTTGTATATCTCTCACCTCCCTCTTAGGTGATACCACAGTGTTTATGACTGTGCCTGTGGTCCACTGCTGACCACTGGCTGTACCCCTAAAAAAGTATTGTTCGGTTGCTGAGCCGTAAGTTTTTGACTCATATTAGCGACTTGTTCGCTCAACCGAATTTGCTGGGTACTAAGCTGATTTACTTGATTGTACAAGTTACCCCTACTCCTGGGCCTATCTCTTGATGCCCCATAATAATGATTCTTGGACCATTGGTTCCCCTCAGAATTAGATCTGCTAATTCTATCCTGGCGTGGTTGCCCCTGGGGTTCAATTTGTTCTGCATTATTATTTTGGGGAGCATTATTTACTTGGGGTGTCTGGTTATCCTGAGAATACCTTCGCCGTCTATTTTATCTACCTTTGCGGGGGTACCCATTATTCTGTGGGTATTCTCTTTGGGCGTAATTATTTGCCTGAGTATGTCCCCCGCTTTGGCTATAGTCTCTCTGCGCCTCATCCCATGTTGGGGGAGGGGTAGAGTTAAACCTCTGTGGAGATGGCCAGTTTTCTCTGGCCACTTCTGCATAGGTTTTCTTTTTAGACTCCAAATTTAGGGGTTCAGGTGACACCCTAGTTTCGGCCACTATTTTAGGATTGGGCTTTTTCTCCCTTTTCTCCCCCTGTTCACTGGACTGCTGAATAGAGTATAATTTCGTACTCTCTTTGATCAGCCATTCCAATGAACAGTTCTCCTCAAAATCTCTAGCTAAGTTGATTTTGATGGGTGTGGGTAGCGCTTCAAAAAATATATTCACAAACTCTGAACCTTCAAATACGGGATCATCTTCAGCCATGCTGTACGCATTCTTCAATATAGAAAGGAATTCGATTGGACTTTGATTCGCACTACATTTTAAACCATATACAGCTATTCTCACTGCCGTTTTAGTGCGATGTTGTCCGAATTCCTTTCTGCATTGTCGTTTTGTTTCACTCCAGGAACGAATATTCATATCCTTTAGTGAAGCAAAGAATTTGTGATGCTTACTTTCAAATACCCAGGGGAGAAATTCAATTTTTAACTGCTCACTTGTAACACTCATTATAGATAATGCATTTTCAAAGGCCTCTAAGTGGTCAATTATGGAAGTGGCCCCCCCTTTAGAAAATGGGCATACTGTGTTCTTTAGGAATTTAATTATTGTGGGGGTGTCATACACTTTATTTGGTACATCACTGGATCTTACTGGGGACTTATTGTTTGAGCTAGAGTGCCTTTCATCTGAAGCGTAATAATTTTCTGGTCCCCCAGAGTTATGTAGTTGCCTAGGGGAAAAAGTTACCTCTGGGCCTGAATTAGGGCTATAGTTTGGGTATCTTTGTCTATCCTCCCGCCTGGGATCTTGACTCTCATTTCTGTCCCAGTCCTTATGGCTGCTAATTTGTCACTGTAATTTATTTATTGCCTGTTTGTATGCTTTTTCAGCCTCGTGATATCTAGCTTTTAAAGTTTTATTTTCATCTTGGCACTTTTTATATTCTTCTTCGAAAGCCTTAAAATCAGCCATTAATTCCTGATTATATTTATCTAAGTCAGAAGCCTTTTGGCTAGCATGGAAAACCTCTGTCTTTGCCTGAATAAATGCATCTTGAAATTCTCGTAATGAATTATTTTCATCCCTTAGCCGCCCTAATTGTCTGTTCTGTCCTGCCATTTGGTTAGACATCTCACAGCTCAAATGCATTAGGATCGGCCAAGTTTCGAAAATTAATTCATCACGCCCCCTAAGTTCCGTGCATCTATTAAGATGCAGTAACATTTGGTATAATTCCCCATCTTCAAACCACATATCTTTAACTAAATCTTTGGCCTTATCTTTACACTCATTAATATACCTGGAGACATCCCCAATATCAAGTCTAGTCATGATGTGATTCGTGGCATCTAATTTGAGCATTTTTTTCTGAATCACTTCATTGACGGAGGACCTTGGGGAGGACACAATTTCATCTTGCACAGAAACACTAGCATTACTTTTTGCTGAAGACATCGTTATTTTAGTGTTGTACTTAATAAGATAGAACGTTAATACAATTTTGACTAATAAGAGAGAGAAAAAAAAATAAAAAATTATATCTTCAAAATATCAATATCAATTTTGAAATATGACAAAATTAATATTTTTATTAATCTTGAAATATGAAAAATCAATATTTTTATGAATTTTGAAATATGAAAAATTTATATTTTTGAATAATTTTGAAATATGAAAAATGTATATTTTTATGAATTTTGAAATATGAAAAATTTATATTTTTATGAATTTTGAAATATGAAAAATTAATTTTTATAAATTTTGAAATATGAAAAATTTATATTTTTGATTATTTTTTTTTAATATGAAAAATTAATATTTTTATTAATTTTTCAAAAAATTTATTTTTTAGAATATTTCAAAATATTAATATCAATCTTGAACACGAAAATCAATATTTCAATTTTCAAAAAAAAAACCCCTATATTTTCAAAATATCAATTCGAAATATGATTTTTTTTTCTCTCTTCTATAATAATTTTTATTTACCACAAATATACTATATCAATATGATAATTATTTATAATATCTCATGCAATGCCTCCATACAACATGTCAGTATATTTATAGAAAACTTATATATATTGCATCTATTGATCTCTGTAATTCGTATCTATCAAATGTATATTGCATCTTTTGATCTATGTTATTCGTATCTATCAAATGTATATTGCATCTTTTGATCCATGTAATTCGTATCTATCAAATTGTCAGTATATTTATAGAAATCTTAGCAGTATTCTCCAAGCAATGTGTGAGTATATGGCAGGGAATATATTTAACAATCTTTCTTTAGACTGAACCCACAATCAATATACTTCTACTAAGACAACAAAATTATTATGAATATCTGAATTCTTTATTATTAGTAAATAACTATGAGCATGTTGATACTTAAATATTTGTAATGATTAGAATATGAGTCAATATTATATGCGTTAAAACAAAAACTATTTAAAATATGTTATGCAAAGCTCATGCAAATTAACTTTAAAACCAACCTTTCATTCAGAGCTGCATTTAAAATATTACAATGAGATCTAAAATAGCAGCTAACAACCCAAGCAACACAATTCTAACAGTGCTAATTTGAACAATAGGACAATCTATACTTCCATTGAAACATCAGAAATTGTATATATTATTTATGTAAAGACCCAATTATGAGTTATAACTCTACAGTTGTATAGATAAAACAATTTAGCATCAAGGATATGTATTTAACAATATACAGACTGAATATAAACTACAGCTATTATGCATATATCTGTGTTAAAATATTAATTGCAACCCTCTTTCTTTTTATATATATACGTTACCAAAATTGATAGTTCAGTTACCAAGGATTCCTTGTTTCATCTCAGAAAATATATAAGTAAATTTTTGCAATCACTGAGAAAAAGGTAGATCAGCTTGTTCAGAATGAATGTATTTTGGACGCCCAGCAGTATATCATTCAAGTTAACCAAATCTGTCCCCTTCACTTTACTGCATTTACTTAAATAACTTTTTCACTCATTTATGAAACCATGGGAGAGGCCCTACGAGATCTGACCATCCCATTGGTTAGGTGGGATGTCTATTTGGATTGGCCCTTGGTCACCATGGAAACGCATCCTTTTTTTTTTAACAGCTAAATCCTTTAACTGCTATACCAGTATTGGCCCTTAGGTGGTAGCAGACAGCACAAAACAAATTCATCCTTAACATTTCTAAACATTTTTAGACAGTGAAATATTTCTTTAAACTATGTAATAACTACCATAATTTTCTTCATATTAATAAGTTCGCAATACCAATCACAGACGGGTAAGATCACATTACCTCTCTGGTCATTTTGATATGAAACATGTTATATTATTTATGTTGTATTATATTAATGCAATTTAATATTGCTAATTATTTTGAAATTTATAGCATTTATATATCTAATATGTTTTCACATGATATAGTATGTTCTATGTCTCCGACAATTTCTGCATATATGAATTGATGCCTGCAATAGAAATGGAAACAATTGTAAGAAAAAATTTAAGCATTCATATGTCTATGGTCCATCTGAAATAAGATTAAGTATTATTAATCATTTACTTTTAGGTCCACAAATATTCTTAAAAACACAGAGGCTAAGTAAGACCTTTTAGGTTTTCAAAACATATATATATATATATATATATATATATATATATATATATATATATATGGACATTCATTTCTATGTAGATCTGAAATTATATAAAATCCAGTAGATTATGCATTGTTATATATCTATTCACCCAGATATCTCATTAACCCAGTTGCTCTTATAATTTTCATTAGATTTCTGGAGAACAGAGAGAATAAAAAGAATGTTTATTTTTTATTTTTGTTGTTGTTGTAGTCCATGGTTCAATACTTGTATATTTGACACAGCAGGGACTATTTAACAAGTTTATGTTAATTATCAGTTCCAAGGGATCTTGCCTAGCTTATCTGGTTTATGTTCAGAACTTTGTCTCCATCCGTATGTCTGTAATACGTCTTCCTTTGAAATCATAAAGATTTAGGTGACAAATTCCAGAGGGCCCTTGAACACATTCCTTTCTCTCATCACCAAATGTCTTGGAGTTATAAAACTGCATATAGTCAAATGAGCATGGTCACTGAGTTAGTTTCTTTTAGGAAAATGTTTGTGTATTTTACACAACAGGAGGGCGTGCTTCAAAGCTATGCTGATTTTCAATCCTGATAAACGTGTATTCACCCAGCTAACCCATTTGGTAGGGGGTTGGGACCCACAGTAGATTTGAAGCTGTGTTCAACAAACTCATGTTCAATTAATCCTGAGGTCTCATCTAACATATGCAGTGTATAAAATATACATATATGTATATATATATATATATATATATATATATATATATATATATATACATATATATGTATACATAAGTAATATTCATCATAATATTCATATACTCTGAGAAAATGTATATTGCATCTTTTGATCTATGTAATTCATATCTATCAAATGTATATTGCATCTTTTGATCTATGTAATTCGTATCTATCAAATGTATATTGCATCTTTTGATCTATGTAATTAGTATCTATCAAATGTATATTGCATCTTTTGATCTATTTAATTCGTATCTATCAAATGTATATTGCATCTTTTGATCGACCTTGCTGCTCCTTTCAGGCAGGCCAGCTCTTTGCATACAGGCCCACAGACTCTGTAACAGATCTCTCTTGCAGGGAAATGTGCAGCCAGAATGCAGGGTCAGAACCTCTGCAACTGGTATACTCGATTGTGCAAAAGGAAGTAACCTTACCATGGGTCTCAGTCCGCACTTCTTTGTAATTCTCTGCCTGGGAAATTATATATCTTTCAAAATATCTATTTATCTATCAAATCTATCTAACTATTAATCGTATCTATCAAATGTATATTGCATCTTTTGATCTATGCAATTCGTATATATCAAATGTATATTGCATCTATTGATCTATGTAATTCGTATCTATCAAATGTATATTGAATCTTTTGATCTATGTAATTCGTATTTATCAAATATAAATTGCATCTTTTGATCTATGTAATTCGTATCTATCAAATGTATATTGCATCTTTTGATCTATGTAATTGGTATCTATCAAATGTATATTGCATCTATTGATCTATGTAATCTATGGATCTATCTATCAAATCTATTGATCTCGTGGCCGGACTGTTTTGTGACAGCCACTTGTGTTTCGGTAAAATTTGAAGTAGGAGGACAGACCAAGCATCTTCTTTCTTCTCCCTGTTCCGAAAATCAAGGCCATATAGACCTCCCCCGATAGGGGGAGTAACAGGTATTAAACTGCTAAGAATACTACTACTTAGTACTTAACACACCACGGGTCAAAGACTGCATGTCTTATTGTTATACTCTGTCAGGGAAATTATATAACTATCAATCGTATCAATCAAATATATATTGCATCTATTGATCTCTGTAATTCGAATCTATCAAATGTATATTGCATCTTTTGATCTATGTAATTCGTATCTATCAAATGTAAATTGCATCTTTTGATCTATGTAATTCGTATCTATCAAATGTAAATTGCATCTTTTGATCTATGTAATTCGTATCTATCAAATGTATATTGCATCTTTTGATCTATGTAATTGGTATCTATCAAATGTATATTGCATCTATTGATCTATGTAATCTATGGATCTATCTATCAAATCTATCGATCACTTGGCCGGACTGTTTTGTGACAGCCACTTGTGTTTCGGCCAAATTTGAAGTAGGAGGACAGACCAAACATCTTCTTCCATCTCCCTGTTTCGAAAATCAAGGCCATATAGACCTCCCCCGATAGGGGGAGTAACATGTATTAAACTGCTAAGAATAGTACTACTTAGTACTTAACACACCACGGGTCAAAGACCGCATGTCTTATTGTTATACTCTGTCAGGGAAATTATATAACTATCAATCAAATATATATTGCATCTATTGATCTCTGTAATTCGTATCTATCAAATGTATATTGAATCTTTTGATCTATGTAATTTGTATCGATCAAATGTAAATTGCATTTTTTGATCTATGTAATTCGTATCTATCAAATGTATATTGCATCTTTTGATCTATGTAATTGGTATCTATCAAATGAATATTGCATCTATTGATCTATGCAATTCGTATCTATCAAATGTATATTGCATCTATTGATCTATGTAATTCGTATCTATCAAATGTATATTGTATCTATTGATCTATATAATTCATATCTATCAAATGTATATTGCATCTTTTGATCTATGTAATTCGTATCTATCAAATGTATATTGCATCTATTGATGTAATTCGTATCTATCAAATGTATATTGCATCTTTTGATCCATGTAATTCGTATCTATCAAATGTATATTGCATCTTTTGATCTATGTAATTCGTATCTATCAAATGTAAATTGCATCTTTTGATCTATGTAATTCGTATCTATCAAATGTATATTGCATCTTTTGATCTATGTAATTGGTATCTATCAAATGTATATTGCATCTATTGATCTATGTAATCTATGTATCTATCTATCAAATCTATCGATCTCATGGTTGTGCAAATGGACTGTTTGCAGTTGTTTGCGGTGCGTTAAACGTGGAGTTTGGTCTGTCACTGTGAAGCGGGCGTAACCCTTACACTACCTGATCGATTCAACATCATACCTGATGTTTTAAAGCACGTTATTCCACACAATTTAGGAATGCTAGGTGATTTATGCCCTTTATGGCTTAAAACCAGACTCTGCATCAACTATGTAATTTTCCATGGGAGTTTTGCCATGGATCCCCCTCCGGCATGCCACATACAAGGTAACCCTAAAAATCAGATTCAGGAAAAGATATGGTCACTTGTAGATGAAGGAGTGGAAAAGGGATATATAGATAGTAAGACAGCATCATTTCTTTGTGTCCCCCACCCAAAAACTCCAGCTTTTCATATGTTCCCCAAGGTACACAAGTCCCTGGATGACATAAAGGGTAGACCCATTGTCTCCGGGATAGGGTCAGCCCTGGAACCCCTCTCTGAATGGGTGGATAGTGTCCTTCAACCAATGGTGGTCCAGCTGTGGAGTTATCTTAGAGATACGAAACATCTTTTGAATTTACTCTCTAACTTTAAATGGAAAGATACCCACAGCTGGATCACCATAGACGTTGTTTCACTTTATTCTTCCATCCCACACTTTTGGGGATTGGAAGCTATCAAATACTTTCTGAATACAGCAACTACTTTTGATTGTGATCAGGTCAATTTCTTTGTCGAGATTGTACGCTATTTACTGGAACATAATTACTTTGAATTTGAGGCCTCATTCTATCTCCAAAGACAGCCATGGGCGCAAAATTTACGCCATCCTACGCTAATTTGTTTCTTGGCTGGTGGGAGGCCTCCCACATCTTTGGAGATAGGAATAGGTTTAGATCATCTATCTCCCTTTACAGGAGATTTATAGATTATCTCATTATGGTGTGGAATGGTACGCAAGAAGAAGCCTTTCAATTTTTGGATTACCTCAATGATAATGAAATAGGTATTCAATTCACTATGGAGGTTCACAATACAACAATCAATTATCTAGATGTAACACTGTTTGCTGATAAAGCAATCAACAAGATTGAAACTCATACATACAGCAAACCCATAGCGAAAAATAATCTCCTTCACAGTTCTAGTAATCACCCAAAAAACATGGCTAGAGCAATTGCTAAAGGGCAATTTATTTGAATGAAGCGAAATTGCTCAACAGAGGGTGCTTACTATGAAGAATGTGAGAGATTAAGTGGAGATCTTATACAGATAGGCTATAGCATTAGAACTATTTCAAAAGCCCGTAAGGAGGTAGATGGTATTCCAATACAACAACTTTTAGAAGAAAAAGTTAAAACTTCTAACAAAGAAAATAGGAGTAATAATCAGGTATCTTTTGTTACAAATTACAGTGATCAGTATCATGAAATCTGCAAGATTTTCAGAAAACATATGCCAATTCTGTTAGCTGATACTAAGCTTAAAGGGATAGCAGACCTAGGTTGTAGATTCTCCTATCAGAAAGGGACTACCTTGGGAAACATCCTTTCACCAACAGTGCTCCCAAAACGAAGTGGTGGTAGTAACTGGCTTACACACAAAGGTACATTCAAATGTGGAAATAATAGATGCAAAGCGTGTGATTATATCTTAGTTAGCTCCCAATTTGAATCATATAGGACAGGCAAACATTTAACACTTCTCAATGTATAAACTGTAGCATGTGCTATATTATATATCTTATCTCATACATAGAATGCAAATTGTAGTATGTAGGCCTCACCACAAGTGAGGTGAGGTCTCGTATTCGTGAACACTTGAGTAATATCAACTGCAAAAAAGAGTGCTCAGCACTGACAACACATTTTATATCTAGACATGGCCAGTCAGTTAATACATTCAGATGGCAAGCCATTGAACTGGTAAAAAGCCCCAAGAGGGGAGGAGATAGAGATAAAGAATTGTACCACAGAGAGGCATTCTGGATATTTAAACTTGAAACTAGATATCCTGGGGGCTTCAACTCAGTGTATGATATTATGAATCATTGGGAGAGATAATCATTTTCTAATTATGAATATAGCTCAGGTCATCTAGTGTTTAACTAACTATTTATAGAGGACGGTTAATACAGCATATTATATATTTTATGCTAGTAATGAGCAGCAGATTATAGATAATGTATATCATGCTCTTCTGGCTCGAATTTTTGAAGACTGGGTGATTATCTATTCTGCCTAGCAATACTAATATGATTTAAAATGTAGCACAATTAACTTTTTTGCCTCTAGTTGTTTGAAAGTACAGACCCTCTTGTTTAACAAATATTTACACAATATCGTCAATTCCGCACAAAACTAATGCAAAGTGAGTTGTGAACATTAGATTATAGCTAACTTAATCCTTAGCTTCTGGAGGTGCTATCAATAGTCAGCCATATTGGCTACACTAATATATATTTTGTTTCATATAGTATTTCATAATATTAAATGTGACTTTTTGCCCCTCCCAGTGACATTGATGTGATTGAAGGAACTAGTATTTATTCTCTTTGCTTTAAAATAATAATACAGTGCAAGATCTCTGATTCTACAAATTATCCATAAAGAACTGCTAGCTCCGCATACTATTAATGCAATGTTAACAGCAATAGATGCTCCCATCGCTTGGGTGTATTACATTAGGCTAACTAAAATTATAATCGTGTCCAATATAATATCACATAACATTAAATATTAATATACACCTTTTCTAGCTATATTAGTATGTTTTTAACATTCATAATTGATTTTTATTGCCCTCAAATACTAGTTTAGTACAAGACCTCTTGTTCTACTACTTTTTAATATAGGAATGCTTGTTCTGTATACTATCAATTCTGTGTAAGTAGTGAGCTAGTTCTATTTACTAGGGTGTTTCATTCTAGACATAGCGGCAAAAAAACCCAAAAAAAAAAAACAACACATTTTTCTTGCTCTGTATTGTTTGTTTCCTGCTCAAAATAGAAATTATCACATGGCTAATTAATTATTAGTTTTATTTTGGGTATGTTATGGAGATAAATAGGGACAAAGTTTATAGTGCAAGATATTCAGCCATAACATTATAATCATTTCCCTAACCTAAGTTGGTTATTCTAAGGATATGTGTTTGCAAAAGCTAAGATAATTTTGTTGCGAACCGAGTAATCATTGGCTGTTATAGAGGTGCTACAACAGTGTTACTGTGTGTGCTAGATAGAATCCACCCAGAGGGTTAATTATTGTAAGCTTATTGATTAGAATCAGGTGAAGTCCGTGTTTGTTATAGTATAAGAGAGAACAGGGCATCCATATCAGTTATGTGTGAATACGGGGCAACCCGAAACACGTCCTTTCTGAGAGGATGTGTGTTATACTGTTCAATTTTTAATCCATTTTTTGTATGTGTTGTACTCAGCACTCGCTGGTGAATCTTTTTTAACGTCCAACAATAAAGGATCTTCTTTCTTACTAGCCACTCTAGCGTTGTACCTTGGTTTGCTTGATTACGTTTGGACAGCTAATGGGCTACAGGATATCTGCTGGGACTGGACTCGGTCTATTGTGTTTGAGCTCCAGAAGCTCGCTGGGAAGCGGCATTGATACACAGCAGAGACACCATCTAATGACAGATCAGCAGAAGAAGTAAAACACCGTAGGTGTGATCCAAGTAAGGTTTTCTGGCTGACCGGCTGGCAAGGCTGTTATACTGCAAGGAACGTCAGTGAACTTTTGCTTTACATTTAAAGTGTGCCACTTACCGCATGAATATGACAAAGATAAGAATGCAAAGGGATTATTGACTTTCTCTTTAACTAAGTAATAGGGAATAACAGTAGTGCTACGGCTTAGCGTGTTTGGATTCACTGTCATAAAAAGTGTCAGTTTGTCTACAATGGAAATGGTGGGTATTTCATTATTTTTTTACATAAGAGGCCAAAAACTTTTCTTGTATTAAAGGGACAGTCTAGTCCAAAACAAACTTTCATGATTCAGATAGGGCATGTAATATTAAACAATTTTCCAATTTATTTTTATCACCAATTTTGCTTTGTTCTCTTGGTATTCTTAGTTGAAAGCTTAACCTAGGAGGTTCATATGCGTTCTCTCTCTCTTTTGCGATCTCTCTTTTCCCCCCTTTTGCGTGCTCTCTCTCCCCCTCTCTTTTGCGCTCTCTCTCTCCCCCCTCTCTTTTGTGCTCCCCCCTCTCTTTTGCGCTCTCTCTCTCTCTCTCTCTCTCTCTCCCCCTCTCTGTCTCTCTCTCCTTTTTTTTTTGCTCTCTCCATCCCTCTCTTTTGCTCTTTCTCTCCATCCCTCTCTTTTGCTCTCATATAACTATGACTAGTTTGGGGATGTGCATTGCACAGGGGCGTGCATTGCTTACAGGGCAGTGTACTTTTTAACAATAGCATATGTTCACATTTTCAAAGTGAACATTTTATAAGTGAGGCACTCATTTTTAAGAATTGTACAAGAATTACACTCAATACTCTCCACACTGCTGGTTACTGTAACAAACTTAGAGTGAGAGGGTGGGGGTAGGGCAAAATATATTATAACAAGAGATTCAGTGGTTAAGGGCAGATAGCCCAATTTGAGTTTTATAGTCTCCTAACCACAGAGATCTCCTGCCACAGATTTAAAGTTAAGGACAGAACACAACTAATAAATAATTGTAAATAGGCTTACAAGTAGAGGTAGGTAACTTAAATCTGTGAAGGAAATTTCCCACTATTGCCCTAACTGAATCAAAGCTAAGTAGTTTTACTTTGGAAAAAAATGTATCATCATTCACACACTAAACTTTATTAAATCAAAATTTAACCACACATACATTTAGCAGAAGCTAAAGATTAAAAACACTACACCTAAGTTGAACTAAGATTTTTAAATTGTAATCTGAAATCAGTATCACTGGTATCAAGCAGCAAGGATTATAGTAGTAAGCTAAGCCCTTACAATCCGAGGGCTATTTTAAATTTTAACTTTTAACAATCTATTAAAGCTGCATTTTTACCAGATCAACTTAAGGTGAGCAAATTAAAAAGAAGGGGAAAGACAGAGCTTATCCCCAAGACCCCTTACTTAAGGGGTCTTGGGGATAAGCTCTGTCTTTCCCCTTCTTTTTAATTTGCTCACCTTAAGTTGATCTGGTAAAAATGCAGCTTTAATAGATTGTTAAAAGTTAAAATTTAAAATAGCCCTCGGATTGTAAGGGCTTAGCTTACTACTATAATCCTTGCTGCTTGATACCAGTGATACTGATTTCAGATTACAATTTAAAAATCTTAGTTCAACTTAGGTGTAGTGTTTTTAATCTTTAGCTTCTGCTAAATGTATGTGTGGTTAAATTTTGATTTAATAAAGTTTAGTGTGTGAATGATGATACATTTTTTTCCAAAGTAAAACTACTTAGCTTTGATTCAGTTAGGGCAATAGTGGGAAATTTCCTTCACAGATTTAAGTTACCTACCTCTACTTGTAAGCCTATTTACAATTATTTATTAGTTGTGTACTGTAACAAACTGCCTACTGACATCTGCTAAGGAATGCTGAGTTAACCTCCTGTCTCTTCTGCTTTCAGGTATGTGAATTAAGGCCCTGCATTGAAATCCTGCTATTCCCTGCTTTTCTGTCATTTTTCTCCAAGTCTCTCTTTTGGTATGTGAATTAAGGCCCTGCATTGAAATCCTGCTATTCCCTGCTTTTCTGTCATTTTTCTCCAAGTCTCTCTTTTAGTATGTGAATTAAGGCCCTGCATTGAAATCCTGCTATTCCCTGCTTTTCTGTCATTTTACTCCAAGTCTCTCTTTGTATATCTATATTGAGCACATTCATTTAGGCTTTTAAAATTAAGTCCTGTATTTATTGTAATGATTTTTCCCAATGTCTCAATTCTAATGTCTAATTAAATTGCCATGTGATGCTCAATCCTTATCAATAGTTGCTATAACTCTAAAATTTATAGTTGTCTTATGTCACAGTTTTAACCCCCTCCAAATTTTATTGTCTGTTTACTTAACTCATCTCACCCTGACCAGAATCTAACATTCCAATTGGCCTTACCAACTGTCTTTGATTAGCAATCAACTAAATTTAGTGAACTCAGCTAACTGCCCTGCCTGTATATATTTCAGACTAGTTTGGGGATGTGCATTGCACAGGGGCATGCATTGCTTACAGGGCAGTGTACTTTTTAACAATAGCATATGTTCACATTTTCCAAGTGAACATTTTATAAGTGAGGCACTAATTTTTAAGAATTATACAAGAATTAAGTGACATTTTATAAGTGAGGCACTCATTTTTAAGAATTATACAAGAATTAAGTGACATTTTATAAGTGAGGCACTAATTTTTAAGAATTATACAAGAATTGAACAAGGATTGGGCAAGGGGCAAGACACAAGGCAAGTACTCTTGTAATACTATGTTTTATGTATCTCATTGTATCCTTTTGCAAGTGCTGCTGTAACACTGTGTATTATGTGTTTACTTGGTTCCCACTTTCATAATAATGCTCAATATCTTCATATTCCTTTTTGCTACCTCTTGTCTCTATAACAAACTACATTACTCAATTACTCCTTCTCCCTCTCCGCCTGCACTGTTCATTAGCCCATCTCTCTTATACTCACCTTACTTTTGTACTCATGAACTTTACCTATTCCTAAACACTCTCTCTCCCCCCATGCACTTCAGCTAAAAAACAGTCTCATTACTGCAAATCTGCTTCTCATCTCATGTCACTCTCCCTCTTGCTCATACTAGCTGCTGGTGACATCTCCCCTAATCCTGGTCCCTCACAACCTCCTAGCCTTTCACATCCCTATGTGCCTTTCAAAAGACTTCATAAACGAAACTCTGGTAACCTTAATCGCATTCCTCTTACATCTAAAACCACCTCCCCCTTCACTTGTGCACTCTGGAACGCTCGCTCTGTTTGCAACAAGCTCACGTCTATCAATGATCTCTTTATCTCCCACTCTCTTAACCTTCTGGCTCTTACAGAAACCTGGCTCTCTGCTTCAGATACAGCATCCACTGCTGCACTGTCACATGGGGGTCTCCATTTCAGCCACACTCCTAGGTCTGGCAATAGACAAGGAGGTGGTGTTGGTATTTTACTTTCCTCTCGTTGCACCTTTCAACAAATACAGCCCTTCTCTTCACTCACATTTTCTTCATTTGAAGCACACATGATTTGGTTATTTTCTCCCCTCTCTATACGTGTTGCAGTCATATACTGCCCCCCTGGCTCCCCAACTAAATTTTTAGATCACTTTGCTGCCTGGCTTCCTTATTTCCTTTCCTCAGACACCCCTGCCCTCATTCTTGGTGACTTTAACATCCCTCTTGACAATCCCACTGCCTCCTCTGCAAAGCAACTTCTTCAACTGACTTCCTTTTTCGACCTGTCACAATGGACTGACTCTCCCACTCACAAAGATGGTCATTCCCTTGATCTTACTTTCATCTATCGATGCACTCTTTGAAATTTAACAAACTCCCCTTTTCCTCTCTCTGACCATCATTTCCTAATTTGCAGCATCACTTCCCAACCTACAACTCCCCCTACCTCTACCCCTCACACCAAACTTCACAAAGGCACTAAGTTACTAGATCTGCATCAGCTCGCTAGCTCTCTCAAACCTCTCCTCTCATCCATCACCTCCTTTTCCTGCCCTGACCAATCTATCTGCCAGTATAATTCCACCCTTACATCGGTCATTGACACTCTGGCCCCTTTAACCTTAGCTCAGAAACCACACTCTCATCCTCAGCCCTGGCATACTACTCTGACACAATACTTACGCAGATGCTCCCATATTGCTGAGTGACACTGGAGGAAATCTCAGAGTTCAGCTGACTTTCTTCACTACAAGTTCATCCTGAACACCTACTATTCTGCCCTTAATCTTTATAACCAACAATATTTCTATAATCTCATCTCTACTCTTTCCTCTAACCCTAAACGTCTGTTCTCCACGTTCAACACTCTTCTCCGCCCACCCCCACCACCTAACACAATCTCTCTCTCAGCTCAAGATTTTGCCAGCCACTTCAACAACAAAATTGACTCCATCAGAAGTGAAATCAGCTCTCAACATACTTCCAATCTCCCACCCCCTCAAAAGCTAACAATCACCCAAAACCCAAATATCCAAAAATGCAGCTCTTTTGCCCCTGTTAACGAGGATGAAGTTTCTGCCCTTATACTGTCCTCCCACCTCACTACCTGTCCCCTCGACCCCATCCCCTCACAGCTACTCCCCTCCCTCTCTTCTACCCTCACCCCCATACTCACACACATTTTCAACCTCTCCCTCAGCACTGGTATATTTCCCTCATCTCTAAAACATGCGCTGGTCACACCTATACTCAAAAAACCTTCCCTTAATCCAACCTCCCCTTCCAACTACCGCCCTATTTCCCTACTCCCTCTTGCCTCAAAGCTCCTCGAAAAGCTAGTTTACACACGTCCTTCCTTACACTAAACTCTCTTCTTGACCCACTGCAATATGGATTTCGTTCCCATCACTCTACAGAGACAGCAATTGTCAAGGTTACCAATGACCTACTTACAGCAAAATCCAAAGGCCACTTCTCTCTGCTTATCCTCCTTGACCTGTCTGCAGCCTTTGACACTGTTGACCACCCTCCTGCTCCAAACCCTCCAATCCTTCGGCATCTGCGACACAGATCTCTCGTGGTTCTCTTCCTATCTGACTAACCGTACACTTAGTGTAGCCTTCTCTGGAGCATCCTCTGCCCCATTACCCCTTTCTGTTGGGGTACCTCAAGGCTCTGTCCTTGGTCCCCTTCTCTTTTAAATCTACACGTCATCACTAGGTTCCTTAATAAAGTCCAATGGGTTTCAATACCATTTGTATGCTGATGAAACCCAAATCTACCTCTCTGCACCAGACCTACCTCCTTCCTTATTAACCCGTGTTACTAACTGTCTTTCTCACATCTCATCTTGGATGTCCTCTCACTACCTTAAGCTAAATCTCTCCAAAACTGAACTCCTTATTTTTCCCCCTTCTTCCAATGTCTCCCCCCCAAAATGTCTATAACTGTTGATAATTCCATCATTACCCCTACCCCGCACTCCTGATGTCTTGGGGTCACACTTGACTCAGATCTTTCCTTCACTCCTCACATTCAGTCCTTGGCTAATGCCTGCCACTTCCACCTTAAAAACATTGCTAAAATTAGACATTTCCTTACACAAGATGCAACCAAGATTTTAATCCACTCTCTCATCCTTTCCCGCCTCGACTACTGCAACTCCGTCCTCTCTGGTCTACCTAGCTGCCACATAGCTCCTTTACAATCCATTATGAATGCCTCTGCCAGGCTCATCTTCCTTACTCGTCGCTCTTCATCTGCTGCACCTCTCTGCCAATCCCTTCACTGGCTTCCTCTTGCCTCTAGGATTAAACATAAAATCCTCACTCTGACATATAAAGCTCTCACCTGCACTGCTCCCCCCTACATCTCAAAACTTGTCTCTAGATACTCTCCCTCCCGTCCCCTTCGATCAGCTCAGGATCTCCTCCTCTCCTCCTCTCTTGTTACTTCCTCACATTCCCGTTTACAGAACTTCTCCAGACTGGCCCCCATCTTGTGGAATTCCCTGCCTCGCTCCATAAGACTCTCCCCTAGTTTTAACAGCTTCAAGCACTCCCTAAAAACTCTACTATTCAGGGATGCATACAACCAACACTAACCTTTCCTAACTCCATTGCTTTCCCCTTGAACCCCTTAGAATGTAAGCCTATGGGCCCAGCTGTTTACAGATCGCTTCATAAGAGCCGACTACAACAGTGAAACTCTCGGCAGGGCCCTCTATCCACTTGACTCCTACAAAAGCTATCCTGTACACCGACTATGTTTACAGCGCTGCGGAATCTGTTGGCGCTCTACAAATACCTGATAATAATAATAATATGCTAATTTCTTGAAGGCCGCCTCTTAAGAATGCATTTTAACAGGTTTTTCACCACTAGAGGGTGTTAGTTCATGTTTTTCATATAGATAACACTGTGCTCATCCACGTGAAGTTACCTGGGAGCTATCACTGATTGACTAAACAGCAAGTCTGTCAAAAGAACTGAAATAAAGGGGCAGTTTGCAGAGGCTTAGATACAAGATAATCACAGAGATAAAAAAATATATAAATATAACTGTGTTGGTTATGCAAAACTAAGGAATGGGTAAAAAAAGGGATTATCTATCTTTCAAAACAATAACAATTCTGGTGTAAAATGTCCCTTTAATGAGAATTTTTTACCCTTTAAGGCCTAGTAGTAAAAGCTGAATGCTTGAGTCAATTAGCAACTGGGAAAAACAATAATATACAGGAATATAAAAGTTATTAATGAGCTCTGTGTAAAATAAATGTACAGTGATGCTTTTGTCTCCTTTTGACTTCAATAGGAACTGAAAGTATATTTCCAATTGATGTAATTTGTCAAGTGCTAAACAATAATCCAACAGCTTTGTAAACTGTCAAATTCTGTTATCATCTTTGTCAGCCTTTTTAACAGCTATCGGACAGTTTTAAAAAGATTAACACTACCAATATAAACATGGTTGTATACTTATGGACACAGATATATTAGCTTCTGTAGTGCCTTCTTCATTTCTTGATTTCTTAAACAGTAAATGATAGGATTCAACATTGGAATGATTATTGTGTAGAAAACGGACACCACCCAATCATGATTCAATGAATATGAAGAGGTAGTTCTTAAGTACATAAAGAGAACAGGGCAATAAAATATAGCCACACAAGTGAAATGAGAGGCACAGGTGGAAAAAGATTTGTGTCGCCCCTCAGTAGAAGTAATTCTAAATAAAGCAAATAGAATGAAGACATATGATACCACTATAGACAACAAAGAACCTACTTCAATAGGACCAGCAAATATAAAAATTAAAAGTTCATTAATATATGTGTCAGTGCATGACAGTGCTAAGATGGGATTGATGTCACAATAGAAATGATTAATATGATTTAAAGAACAAAATGATAACCTAAATGCAGAAAATGTATGTATAAAGGAATTAACAAATCCTGTAATGTATGTTATGCAAAGTAACTGCAAACAGGTTTTTGTGTTTATAACAAGTGAATAATATAACGGTTTACATATTGCCACATATCTGTCATAAGCCATAACAGCAAGGAGAGTTCCCTCAGAACTTGCCAGTGCAATGAAGAAATACATCTGTGTTGCACAGCCAATTAGGGAGATAGATCTTATCTCAGAGACAAGATTAGCCAGTGTTTTGGGTGTAATATTTGATGAGTAAACTATGTCTATTAATGATAAGTTTATAAGAAAAAAGTACATTGGCTTTTTCAGTCCTGGTGTTACACTTATAAGTAAAACAATAGCAAGATTAAAAAGCATTGTTATAATATATACTAATAAACAAATCACAAAGAGAGGTATCTGTAGATTAGGGTAAGGTGAGATTCCAGATAGAATGAATTCAGTCACAGTAGATTGGTTACTCAGTTCATAATTATATGTCTGCAACATAAAATGAAAAAAAGAAAAGAATCAAGTACAGAAATGCATGATAGGTTTTATAAATACTGTATGTAAATGTATCAAATAAACAATATATGAAATTGCCATTTTATTAATGCCACTGTCTAGTATTATCACTACAACCCATAAAGTAGACATCAATTGATGTCAACTAAAAAGGTACATTTACACTATAAAGAGATTTAATCATTTATTTTTAGAGAATAATGTTGGTTTACTATAGGAAATGTATTAAAACATTTTAAAATCCCCAGCTAAAAACACTATCTAGAACCTGACATTGGCAGAAAACATAATTTATGTAAAAACTTACCTGATAAATTCATTTCTTTCATATTGGCAAGAGTCCATGAGCTAGTGACGTATGGAATATACAATCCTACAAGGAGGGGCAAAGTTTCCCAAACCTCAAAATGCCTATAAATACACCCCTCACCACACCCACAATTCCGTTTAACGAATAGCCAAGTAGTGGGATGATAGAAAAAGGAGTAAAAAGCATCAAAAAAAGGAACTGGAAATATAATTGTGCTTTATACAAAAACAAATAGCCACCATAAAAAGGGTGGGTCTCATGGACTCTTGCCAATATGAAAGAAATGAATTTATCAGGTAAGTTCTTACATAAATTATGTTTTACTTTTATGTAATTGGCAAGAGTCCATGAGCTAGTGATGTATGGGATATTAATACCCAAGATGTGGAACTCCACAGAAGAGTCGCTAGAGAGGGAGGGATAAAAATAAAACAGCCATTTTCCGCTGAAAAAATTAAATACACATCCAAAAAAATACGTTTTCCTCATAATTGAAAAGAAAAAACTTAAAACATAAGCAGAGGAATCAAACTGAAACAGCTGCCTGAAGAACCTTACTACCAAAAACTGCTTCCGAAGAGGCTAATACATCAAAACGGTAGAATTTAGTAAATGTATGCAAAGAAGACCAAGTTGCTGCTTTGCAAATCTGATCAACTGAAGCTTCATTCTTAAAAGCCCACAAAGTGGAAACTGATCTAGTAGAATGAGCTGTGATTCTCTGAGGCGAGGCATGACCAGACTCCAAATAAGCCTGATGAATCAAAAGCTTTAACCAGGATGCCAAGGAAATGGCAGAAGCTTTCTGACCTTTCCTAGGACCAGAAAAGAGAGAATGTAAGGATCTCTCCAAAGAATTCTTAGGATTAGGAGACAAAGAGGGAACAACAATTTCCCTATTAATGTTGTTAGAATTCACAACTTTAGGTAAAAATTTAAATAAAGTCCACAAAACTGCCTTATCCTGATGGAAAATCAGAAAAGGAGACTAACAAGAAAGAGCAGATAACTCGGAAACTCTTCTAGCAGAAGAGATAGCCAAAAGGAACAACAGTTTCCAAGAAAGTAGTTTAATATTCAAAGAATGCATAGGCTCAAAAGGAGAAGCCGGTTAAGCCTTCAAAACCAAATTAAGACTGCAAGGAGGAGAGATTGATTTAATGACAGGCTTTATATGGACCAAAGCCTGCACAAAACCGTGAATATCAGGAAGCTTAGCAATTTTTCTGTGAAATAAAACAGAAAGAGCAGAGATTTGACCCTTTAAGGAACTTGCAGACAAACCTTTAGCCAAACCATTCTGAAGGAACTGTAAAATTCTAGAGATTCTAAAAGAATGCCAGGAGAATTTATGAGAAGAACACCATGAAAAATAAGTCTTCCAAACTCGATAATAAATCTTCCTAGAAACAGATTTATGAGCCTGTAACATAGTATCAAACACTGAGTCAGAGAAACCTCTATGACTAAGCACTAAGTGTTCAATTTCCAAACCTTCAAATTTAACGATTTGAGATCCTGATGGAAAAACAGTCCTTGAGACACAAGGTCTGGTCTTAAAGGAAGTGGCCAAGGTTGGCAACTGGACATCCGGACAAGATCTGCATACCAGAACCTGTGAGGCCATGCTGGTGCTACCAGAAACACAAACAATTGTTCCATAATGATCTTGGAGATCACTATTGGAAGAAGGAGAGGCGGGAAGATATAAGCAGGTTGGTAAAACCAAGGAACTGCTAACGCATCCACTAACTCCGCCTGAGGATCCCTGGACCTGGACAAGTAACTGAGAAGTTTCTTATTTAGATGGGAAGCCATCAGATCTATTTCTGGAAGACCCCACATCTGAACAATCCGAAAAAACACATCTGGATGGAGAGACCACTCCCCCGGATATAAAGTCTGAGGGTTGAGATAATCCGCTTCCCAATTGTCTGCACCTGGGATATGAACCGCAGAAATAAAACAAGAGCTGGATTCCGCCCAAGAAAGTCTCCAAGATACTTATTTCATAGCTAGGGGACTGTAAGTCCCACCCTGATGATTGACATATGCCACAGTTGGGATATTGTCTGTCTGAAAACAAATGAATGTTTCTCTCTCCAACAGAGGCCAAACCTGAAGAGCCCGGAATATAGCACAGAGTTATAAAATATTGATTGGTAACGTCGCCTCTTGAGGTTTCCAAACCCCTTGTGTTGTCAGAGATCCCCAGGTAGCTCCCCAACATGAAAGACTTGCATCTGTTGTGATTACAGTCCAGGTTGGACGAACAAAAGAGGCCCCTTGAACTATACGATGGTGGTCTAACCACCAAGTCAGAGAGAGTCGAACATTGCGATTTAAGGATATTAACTGTGATATCTTTGTATAATCCCTGCACCATTGTTTCAACATCCAAAGCTGGAGAGGTCTCATATGAAAACGAGCAAAGAGGATTGCGTCCGATGCTGCGTCATGAGACCTAAAACTTCCATGGACATAGCCACTGAAGGGAATGATTGAGACTGAAGGTTCTGACAAGCTGAAACCAATTTTATTTTTCGCTTGTCTGTTAGAGACAGAGTCATGGACACTGAATCTATCTGGAAACCTAAAAAGGTGACCCTTGTCTGAGGAATCACTGAACTTTTTGGTAAATTGATCCTCCAACCATGTCTTTGAAGAAACAACACAAGTTGATTTATGTGAGATTTGGCAGAATGTAAAGACTGAGCTAGTACCAAGATATCGTCCAAATAAGGAAACACTCAGAAACTTTGAAAAAATTCTTGGAGCTGTCGCTAGGCCAAATGGAAGAGCGACAAATTGGTAATGCTTGTCTAGAAAAGAGAATCTCAGAAACCGATAGTGATCTGGATGAATCAGAATATGAAGATATGCATCCTATAAGTCTATCGTGAACATATAATGACCTTGCTGAACAAAAGGCAGAATAGTCCTTATAGTCACCATTTTGAAAGTTGTCACTCTTACAAAACGATTCAAAATTTTCAGATCCAGAAGTGGCCTGAATTAATTTTCTTTCTTTGGGACAATTAATAGATTTGAATAAAAACCCAGACCCTGTACCTGAAACGGAACTGGTATGATTAACCCTGTAAGCTCTAGATCTGAAACACATTTCAGAAAAGCCTGAGTCTTCACTGGATTTGCTGGAACAGGTGAGAGAAAAAATCTTCTCAGAGGAGGTCTTACTCTGAATCCTATTTGATACCCTTGAGAGACAATACTCTGAATCCAATGATTTTGGACACAATCTGCCCAAATGTTTTGGGAAATTTTTTACCTGCCCCCACCAGCTGAGCTGGAATGAGGGCCGAACCATCATTCAGACTTGGGGGCTGGCTTTGGTTTCTTAAAAGGCTTGGATTTATTCCAACTTGAAGAAGGTTTCCAATTGGAACCAGATTCTTTGGGGGAAGGATTTGGTTTATATTCCTTATTCTGTCAAAAAGAACGAAAACGATTAGAAGCTTTAGATGTACCCTTAGATCTTTTATCCTGAGGTAAAAAAAACTCCCTCCTCCCCAGTGACAGTTGAAATAATTGAATCCAACTGAGAACCAAATAAGTTGTTACCTTGGAAAGAAAGAGATAGTAATCTAGACTTAGATACCATGTTAGCATTCCAATACTTGAGCCACAAAGCTCTTCTAGCTAAAATAGCTAAAGACATATATTTAACATCAATTTTGATTATATCAAAAATAGCATCACAGATAAAATGATTAGCATGTTGAAGCAAGCGAACAATGCTAGACAAATGAAGGGATCTGTTTCCTGCTGCGCTAAGCTTTCCAACCATAAAGTTGATGCAGCTGCAACATTAGCCATAGAAATGGCAGGCCTGAGAAGATAGCCAGAATATAAATAAGCTTTCCTTAGATAAGATTCAAGTTTCCTATCTAAAGGATCCTTAAAAGAAATATTATCTTACATAGGGATAGTAGTACGTTTGGCAAGAGTAGAAATAGCCCCATCAACTTTGGGGATTTTTTCCCAAAACTCCAATCTGACTGCTGGCAAAGGATACAACTTTTTAAACCTAGAAGAAGGAATAAAAGAAGTACCAGGCCTATTCCATTCCTTTGAAATCATATCAGGAGGTTTATAAACAGAATTTAAATGTTTACTAGCTTTAGTATCAAGAGGACGGGTTTCTTCAATATCCAAAGTAATCAAAACCTCTTTTAACAAGGAACAAATATACTCCATCTTAAAGAGATAAGTAGATTTGTCAGTGTCAATATCTGAGGTAGGATATTCTGAATCAGATAGATCCTCATCAGAGGAGGATAAGTCAGTATATTGTCGGTCATATTAAATTTCATCAACTTTTATGAGAAGTTTTAAAAGACCTTTTATGTTTATTAGAAGGCGGAATAGCAGACAAAGCCTTCTGAATCGCATCAGAAATAAAATCTTTTATATTCACAGGGATATCATGTACATTAGATGTTGAAGGAACAACATGAATTGTACTAGTACTGATGGATACATTCTCTGCATGTAAAAGCTTGTCATGACAACTGTTACATACTACAGCTGGAGATATAATCTCTGCTAATTTACAACAGATAAACTTATCTTTGGTAGAACTGTTATTAGGCAGCAGGGATACAACAGTGATTTCTAAGACAGGATCAGATTGAGACATCTTGCAAATGTAAGAGAAAAAAACAACATATCAAGCAAAATTATCAATTTCCTTATATGGCAGTTTCAGGAATGGGAAAAAATGCAAACAGCATAGCCCTCTGAGCATAGAAAAAGTCAAGAGGCATATCGGAAGTGGGGTTTAAATAATTAAATTATTTGGCGCGCAATACAAAATGACATTTTTTGGCACAAACAACATCCGGAAATGACGCAACCTTGTGCAAGGAGACCTGGCGTCAACTAAGACGCTGGAAATTATTAATTTGTGTCACAACGTACCTTGCACCAAAAAAATTCTCGCGCCAAGAATGACGCAATAAATAGCAGCATTTTGCAGCCTTGCAAGCCTAATTTTGCCTGCGAAAAATTAATGAAAAACAGTCAATTTTGAAGAAAAGACTATACCCCAGGTAAGAAAAAATAACATCCGAAATATGTTTTCCCAATTTTGAAACTGAAAGGCTGCAAAAGGAAATATAGATAAACCTGACTCATGGCAAATATGAGTACAATGCATATATTTAGAACCTTACATTAATACATAAAGTGCCAAACCATAGCTGAGAGTGTCTTAAGTAATGAAAATATACTTACCGAAAGACACCCATCCACATATAGCAGATAGCCAAACCAGTACTGAAACAGTTATCAGTAGAAGTAATGGAATATGAGAGTATATCGTCGATCTGAAAAAGGGAGGTAGGAGATGAATCTTTACAATCGATAACAGAGACCCTATGAAATAGATTTCCCGCAAGGAAAACCATTGCATTCAATAGGTGATACTCCCTTCATATCCCTCTGACATTCACTGTACTCTGAAAGGAATCGGGCTTCAAAATGCTGAGAAGAGCATATAACAGAAGAAAATCAAGCACAAACTTACTTCACCACCTCCATAGGAGGCAAAGTTTGTAAAACTGAATTGTGGGTGTGGTGAGGGGTGTATTTATAGGCATTTTGAGGTTTAGGAAACTTTGCCTCTCCTGGTAGGATTGTATATCCCACACGTTAATAGCTCATGGACTCTTGCCAATTACATGAAAGAAATATAAATTGTTTAGTGGAAAAAAAAATTGATAGGTGTTATACTTTTAAGAGGGAAAACAGCTGCATGCTTTCAATATACATTGGTTCCTTCATCAGCCACCTGGTTACCACATTTATACAAAATGCCCTTTATTTAGTTGTAAAAGAAAATTTTAGACTAGGACCTAAAATATTTCCAGAGAGTGGTTACATATTAGCCTAGATTCAACAACACCTGTTTGTGGAATAATATCTCACAGAAAAATGTTTCCAGAAAGAACATTTGTACCTGCCCCTTGTCACATGTGCAGAATGACTTTCCATTAGAAAAAAATAAAGCAGCATCTATCACATAACCATTCACCTCTAGGCCAATAGAATGAGCACCACTGTGAAGTATACTGGCATCACAAAATTAAAAATGAGTTAAAACAAAAACAGCAACAAAATACCTCTGATAATACAGCCCATTCTGATATATGTGCAACAGAAAACGTGAAAAAAGTGGAAAGAATATCAAGACAGCCTCATCAACTTTGACCCTGAATTCCATTCAGCTGGTATTAGCATCAATGGGAAATCATGGCTGCACTCCTAGAATGTCCCAGAATTTCCATAGTGAGCCTTATGTTTGTGCCTGCCAAGTACTTGAGACACTTCATGTTTCATCCAGATAGAAATCTTTTCAAAACAGACTTGTGAATATTTTACATTTGCAAACATTAACATTAACCCCTTAATGACCAACGACGTATGGGGTACGTCCTGCAAAAAAATGCAGTTAATGACCAAAGACGTACCCCGTACGTCGGTCTTTGAAAGCGGTGGAAGCGATCCTGATCGCTTCCAGCCGCTTTCATGTTATTGCAGTGATGCCTCGATATTGAGACATCCTGCAATAACTGTTTTTAGCCATCCGATGCAGAGAGAGCCACTCTGTGGCCCTCTCTGCATCGGCTATCCATGGCCATTATCGTTGGTGGGTGGGAGCTCATCCAGGGAGGTGGGTGGGCAGTCATTGGTGGAGGAGGGATCTTGTGCGGGTGCGCGCACGTGCATGGGCGCATACACGGGGGCGCCTGTGCACGGGGCAAGCGTGCACATGAGATATGTGCAAACAGCAAAAATATGCTGTAGATCTGAGGGTGGGAGAGAGGACTGGGGAGGGTGGTATTGTAAAATTAAGTGATCTGGGAGAGGGTGGGGGGTTGGATTTTGAGGGGGGGGCAGCTACACTACAGAAATAAAGAAAAATATTTAATAAAATAATAAAAAAAAACAAAAAAAACATTGTTATTGCAAACCAGCTGCCCGTACCCAATATGGTGCACAATAAGGCAGGGGGGGTTAAAGAGCTGTTTGGGGGGATCAGGGAGGTTGGGGGCTAAGGGGGGGTCCTACACAGCAGAAGAATTTTATTTTAGTACTGGCAGACTTTCTGCCAGTACTTAAGATGGCGGGGACAATTGTGGGGTGGGGGAGGGAAGGGAGCTGTTTGGGAGGGATCAGGGGGTGGGATGTGTCAGGTGGGAGGCTGATCTCTACACTAAAGCTAAAATTAACCCTGCAAGCTCCCTACAAGCTACCTAGTTAACCCCTTCACTGCTAGACATAATATACGTGTGATGCGCATTAAGCGACCTTCTAACTACCAAAAAGCAATGCCAAAGCCATATATGGCTGCTATTTCTGAACAATGGGGATCCCAGAGAAGCATTTACAACAATTTGTGCCATAATTGCACAAGCTGTTTGTAAATAATTTCAGTGAGAAACCTAAAATTGTGAAAAATTACAAGTTTTTTTTTTAATTTGATCGCATTTGGCGGTGAAATGGTGGCATGAAATATACCAGCATGGGCCTAGATCAATACTTGGGGTTTTCTACTATACTACACTAAAGATAAAATTAACCCTACAAGCTCCCTACATGCTCCCTAATTAACCCCTTCACTGCTGCGCATAATAAACATGTGGTGCGCAGTGGCATTTAGCGGCCTTCTAATTACCAAAAAGCACCGCCAAAGCCATATATGTCTGCTATTTCTGAACAAAGGGGATCCCAGAGAAGCAATTACAACCATTTGTGCCATAATTGCACCAGCTGTTTGTAAATAATTTCAGTGAGAAACCTAAAATTGTAAATAATTTTAAGTTTTTTTTTAATTTGATCGCATTTGGCTGTGAAATGGTGGCATGAAATATACCAAAATGGGCCTAGATCAATTCTTGGGGTTGTCTACTACACTAAACTAAAGCTAAAATTAACCCTATAAGCTCCCTACATGCTCCATAATTAACCCCTTCACTGCTGGGCATAATACACGTGTGGTGCGCAGTGGCATTTAGCGGCCTTCTAATTACCAAAAAGAAACATCAAAGCCATATATGTCTGCTATTTCTGAACAAAGGGGATCCCAGAGAAGCATTTAAAACCATTTGTCCCATAATTGCACAAGCTGTTTGTAAATAATTTCAGTGAGAAACCTAAAGTTTGTGAAAAAATTTGTGAAAAAGTGAACAATTTTTTTATTTGATCGCATTTGGCGGTGAAATGGTGGCATGAAATATACCAAAATGGGCCTAGATCAATTCTGGGGGTTGTCTACTACACTAAACGAAAGCTAAAATTAACCCTATAAGCTCCCTACATGCTCCCTAATTAACCCCTTCACTGCTAGACATAATACACGTGTGGTGAGCAGTGGCATTTAGCGGCCTTCTAATTACCAAAAAGCAACGTCAAAGCCATATATGTCTGCTATTTATGAACAAAGGGGATCCCAGAGAAGCATTTAAAACCATTTGTCCCATAATTGCACAAGCTGTTTGTAAATAATTTCAGTGAGAAACCTAAAGTTTGTGAAAAAATTTGTGAAAAAGTGAACAATTTTTTTTATTTGATCGCATTTGGCGGTGAAATGGTGGCATGAAATATACCAAAATGGGTCTAGATCAATACTTTGGGATGTCTTCTAAAAAAAAATATATACATGTCAAGGGATATTCAGGGATTCCTGATAGATATCAGTGTTCTAATGTAACTAGCGCTAATTTTGAAAAAAAGTGGTTTGGAAATAGCAAAGTGCTACTTGTATTTATGGCCCTATAACTTGCAAAAAAGCAAAGAACATGTAAACATTGGGTATTTCTAAACTCAGGACAAAATTTAGAAACTATTTAGCATGGGTGTTTTTTGGTGGCTGTAGATGTGCAACAGATTTTGGGGGTTTAGGGCTCCGTGTACGATGCAGTGTAAGCTGCTCCGGAGCCCTTGCAGGGAAGGTTGGCACATGAGAGCCTGCTTACCGCAATGTCTGGCATTGTCACTGATCTGTCAATGTTCACTACTTCTGTCACACTGTGCAAGAATACAGGAGCTGCCCAGTATGAAAATGCAGCTCTTCATAAACCAGCACCTGTAAAGCATTAAAATAAGAGAATAGCTTTGAAGAAAGCTGAGGGTACAGGGGGGAAAAAAAACATGGTGAATAGTAACCGTCCTATTGAAGTTGTGTCCAGCAGTTTAATGTCTGTTTTAGCTTAGAAATTGGTGTTTGGCTGCACTGATAGATGCAGTAACACCCAGAATGAATGTATTGGAGACAGAATGTCATTTAGAGGGGCTACAGTAAAATATCAAAATGAGTTGTTTTCTAAATAAAGATAAAAAAAATGCATGCTTTTATCAGAAGACAGCAGCACCTGCACAGAACATACTGTAACAGGCTTTTTAAGATCTTTCACCTTCTAAATTGATCCAGATGTTAGTCTATATTCCAGAACTATGTATAGCTTTGTGACCTAAGAATGTCAGTGAACCTTAAGATGGAAATGCATTTTATATGCAAGATCACACAGTTTTCTTTTATATACAAGATTACCACTGCACAAGCACTAATGCTTGAACAACACAACATCCAGGTCTCGTGCAACCAATCGCTAGAGAGTAGGGTCTGTCTGTCAACCCTTAACGTATATGTTATATGTCCACCGCCTTAAAGGTGACAGAGAAAGTAAGAAGCAGAAGTCGGATGATCTGTGAGCCTGCCTACAAGGGGTCAAAAGCAGTGACCGCTGTTTAACACAATGAGTCCATAGAGGAGACTAGCATAGAAAGAGGACTGCTGCAGAGCTTAAAGGGACAGTCAAGTCAAAATGATTAAGATAGGGCATACAATTTGAAATAGCTTTCCAATTTACTTTTATCATCAAATTTAATTTGTTCTCTTGGTATTCTTTGTTTAAATCTAAACCTAGGTATGCTCATATGCTAATTTTGAAACCCTTGAAGGTCAAATCTTATGTGCATTTTATTATCTTTCAACAGCTAGAAAGAGCTAGTTAATGTGTGCCATCTAGATAACATTGTGCTCTCTCCCATAGAGTTATGCATGAGTTAGTACTGATTGGCTAAAATGCAATCTGTCAAAATAACTGAAATATGGGGCAGTCTGCAGAGGCTTAGATAAAAGGTAATTACAGAGGTAAAAAGTATATTCATATAACTGTGTTTTGCAAAACTGAGAAATGGGTAGGATTATCTATCTTTTTAAACAATAAAAACATTCAAATAGATTGTCCCTTTAAAGGGACAGTATAGACTAATTTTCATATAACTGCATGTAATAGACACTACTATAAAGAATAATATGCACAAATGCTCATCTAAAAATCCAGTATAAAACCTTTTAAAGGGACAGTCAACACCAGAATCTTTGCTGTTTAAAAAGATAGATAATCCCTTTATTACCCATTCCCCAGTTTTGCATATCCAACACTGTTATATTAATATACTTTTTATCTCTGTGATTGCCCTGTATCTAAGCATCTTCTGACAGCCCCCTGATCACATGACATTTTATTTATTATCTATTGACTTTCATTTTAGCCAGTTAGTGCAGTGTCTGCCATAAGCCACAGGCGTGATCACATTGTTATCTATATGGTTGACATGAACTAGCTCTCCCCTGTTGTGAAAAGCAAATAAAAAAGCATGTGATAGGTGGTGGCCTTCAAGGGCTTAGAAATTATCACGAGTCTTCCTAGGTTTAGCTTTCAACTAAGAATACTATGAGAACAAAGCAAAATTTGCAATAAAAGTACATTGGAAAGTTGTTTACAATTACATGCCCTATTTGAAACAAGAAAGTTTTTTTTGGACTTGACTGCCCCTTTAAAAACTTTATTAGAAGCTTCCAGTTTAGCACTTTTGATTAGGTTGAGTGGAACACCCAGTGAAAGCAGACCCCCCCCCTTCCTCTGCATATGAAAAGACCCTTTACACAAACAGGAGCAAGCTGGAGTAAGTATACATCGTTATACTCCTATCAGCATATATCATATATATCAGCATAATGTTATTTAAAAATAAGCAAAACTATACATTTTTTAAAAAAAGCTGTATGGGCCATATAAATGGATAATCTACAAAACATTTATGCAAAGAAAAATCTAGTGTATAATGTCCCTTTGGGTAATCTATGGGTAAAAGACACAGAAAAAGGGACAGCAACAACAAAATATAAACAGGACTGTTTAAAATGCAGCAGAGGCATAAAGTCAGTAGCTGAATAAGGAGGGGGAAAAAAGATAAAAAAAAACAAAAACCTTTTAAGAAACAAAACATAAATCCAAACACAGAATTTTCAAACATAAATATCAGGACAAACACAGCAATGTAATAAAATAAAATAGATTTTTTTTTATTGAGATTGAGGGATGCCTAATTTAAAGGGACATTAACTGCTAGGCACAACTACAATAGCCTAGTTACTACTTTACCATTCTTTTGTTTTTCATCCTGTGCCTTACTAGTTCAGATTTTTTTAAAGTCTTAATTTGAATCCTGTTTCAGATTAGCATTCACATTACTGTGTGTGAGCTGCACATGTTTGCAGTAGCTGCATTGCTCTTTATTACTCATTGGGCCATTGTTTATGTGTCATGTAATTCTTAAACTGTGTATGAAATAGGCAATAAAAAAGTACTCCTGTCAGTGTATTGTGTGTGCTAACCCAAAAAGCACACTACATCTGTGAAAAGTCTGTCATTGTCACTGATCTGTCAATGTTCACTACTTCTGTCACACTGTGCAATAATACAGGAGCTGCCCAGTATGAAAATGCAGCCCTTCACTCAAACCAGCACCTGTAAAGGGTTAAAATAGGAGAATAGATTTGGTGAATAGTAACCTTTCTATTGAAGTTGTGTCCAGCAGTTGTATGTCCCTTTAAGCTTAGGAAATTGGTGTTTGGCAGCACTGATAGATGCAGTAACACCCAGAATTGATGTATTGGAGACAGAATGTAATTTAGAGGGGCTACATAAAAATATCAAAATGAGTTGTTTTCTAGATAAAGATAAAAAAACATGCATGCTTTTATCATAAGACAGCAGCACCTCCAGAGAACATACTGTAACAGGCTTATCAAGATATTTCACCTTATAATTTGCTCCAGATTTAAGTCTATATTCCAGAACTATGTAAAGCTTTGTGACCTAGCTAGGAATGTCAGTGAACCTTAAGATGGAAATGCATTTTATATACAAGATCACTCAGTTTTCTTTGTTGGCTAGGCAGATTACTTTGGTTGTTTAAATGTAAAATGCATACCACTATTGTGATAACCTTTATGAATATTAATTGTGCAACATTGAACTCACAAAGATCTATCACCTTATCCTCCTCAGGCCTTGCTTTCATTGAGGTGGTGAAGTTTGGAAAGTTGTGGTAAAAATATTTATTTCCATAAAAGTCTATAGAGATTTTTTTATGTTACCATCAGTTTCCAAACTGTACCACCTCAGTGGACATTAGGCCTCAGTGAGGGCTAGTAAATCTTGACAGATGTTTTTGAGACATTCACCTATTCCCATTCAATTCTGCCAGAATAATTACATTGTTTTACAATAACATTCTGAATTTCCTAATGCCAATTTAAAAATAGAACAAGGTTAAAAAGAAAAGGAATCTCACCATTTAAAGAGATAATTTAATTATAAAGTAGTCATGCTACTCCTTCATTCTTGAATTGTATATTTTTAAACCAAGGATTAGCAGAAATCCTTCTGAGAAAAAGACAGAAGACTAAGGATACAATTTTTATTTGCATCAAACCATAAATATTTATGATTATTTGATTTATGATTATTTTAAGATAATTATAATTATTTTTTTTTAATGTTTTACAAAGTGAAGTAAAATATGTTTTAATATATTCATATCAGTTGAGTGTTTTTATGTTGCTTCAGTAAGATACATTTTATTATTTTTTCATAATGTGCTTTACTTTATTGTTATCTAATTGAATTCAACTTGCGTCGAGATAGTGCAACCTCAGAGCTCAGGTGAACTGTTACGCTCAAATAAAAATAAATAAATAATACATTTGTGTGTGCACCTGTATTTATGTATTTACAGGCGTATATATGTATTTACAGACATATATACATATACAAACACATAAATACATATGTATACATAGACATATATAAGTGCATTAGAGCCCTTTGCAGTTAAGTCATATTTATGCAATATTAATATTTAATAAAGTGTTATACTGTGTTTTTATTGTAAATATTTTACATTCCAATGTAAGTCACATAGGGAAATATGTTCTAACTATTTTTAATTAGATATTCCTTTATATATATATATATATATATATATATATGTGTGTGTGTATTTATGAAAAAAATATAACATATTCTTCTATATGAACAACATTGGAATGTGAAATGTTAATATTTTATGTCACGTTAGCACACTTGAGAAAATTTAATCAGGTTTGTGCGACTTGTTAAGTGCAAGGTTTTTTCCACTTTTTGAGCTCCATTGAAGTCTATGGGAGAATATGTTAATGTAGTCGCAAAATTGTAACTTTGGCTTTTTGCGCACATTGGCGTATCCCGTAAGCGAGAACTTTTTACTTTCAACTTGTAATATGTGCGGTACCCGACACATGTAAAAAGCCAAAGTTGAGCACTGTTAGCTCGCAAACGGGAGTGATAAATAGCGCTCCACTCGTTCTCAAACCCTATATCTTCATACTCTATATATTGCCCAGAAACTCCATAAACAACTGCCTTATCTGTATAAAAACATAGAGTGACATTATTAATCTGTCATCATTAATTATAACAATTTGACCATTATTTTTTTTAAATAATTAACAAACTACTGCAATAAACTTAACACACTTGTTGATATTGCATACCCACTAATGTTTTATATGATAATATTTACCCACATGCATCTACTAATACCAATTGTCTCAAAATATAACGTTTTGTGTTTTACACACAAGTTGTGATATTTAGCTGAATAATATTTGTAATATAGTAAAACACCTGCAAACGGAAGTAAGCAGCTTCCCTGTTGCAATATCCAAACTGGGGATACTATATCTAGCTAAAAATGGTATCTAAGCCCTAGTGACTCTATGGTCACCAACTTCCCAGTCGAGTTCCACAGCTTGATTGCTCTTACTTTTTCTTTAAAGAAGGTCACATTTTCTTTCCTCTAGTTTAAGGCTGTGAGCTCTTTTATATTCAGTTCTTCTTTAAAATAGCAGGTTATAAGTGGTCCTAAAGAAAGCTTAATGATTAAAAAAAAATCCTAGCAATAACCTTATTAATGTTGATACCAGGATTCAAAGGTAATGTTTCCCATTTTAAACAATGTATTTTCTAATTAAAACTGCACTAACATAAAGTAAGAAACTCCCCTGTACTAATGTATGTATGGGTGTGCAGCAATCCTTATGACTTACTCACAATAGGTGTACACCATTGTACTTGGCACAGCTCCAGTTACCTCACACTTAAATGCTGTACCTCCTAATCATCTATTGCTGTAATATCTTGTACTATATAAATAACATGGTATCAGTTTATTTGGCACATTTTAACAGTCCCCATTTTTCATTCATGTCCCACATGAGTAACTTGTACTAATAAAATCCTTTGTGGATGATTACTAAGTCTACAAAGATAACTGGATTACACCTTTGGCAATTGTAATGGTAAACAACACAACATAATTACCACTGCTTCTCATGTTGTAGAAAAGAAGGCTAAATGTAATAAAAGTCAATAAAATGACTTAAAATGACACTAAAGTTAAAATTAAACTTTCATGATTCAGATAGACAATGTAGTTTTAAGACACTTTCCAATTTATTTCCATTTTCAAAAATTGCACAGTCTTTTTATATGCACTCTTTTTGAGGCATCAGCTAATAATGAGCATGTGCAAAAGTTCATAGTGTATATGTATACTAGTCTGTGATTGGATGATGGCTGTCACATGATATAGGGGGCCGGCAAATGGGTAAAAAAATAAACTTATAATAATAATCATAATAATTTGCGATTTATATAGCGCTTTTCTCCCTGTGAGACTCAAAGCACTTTACAAATATACTGTACCAACATAAGACATAAAAGTTAGGAGTTTCTGAAGGTCAGATAAGCGGACTGAATGTCTGATGGAAGAGGTGGGTCTTTAGCTTTTTTAAAAAGTCTGTAAGGACGGTGCCTCTCTGATTGTGCATGGTAAAGAGTTCCAGAAAGTAGAGGCAGCGTGGCAGAATGCTCTGGAGCCTGAGTTTGTCCTTATTCTTGGCACTGAGAGGAGGGATGTGTTGGCTGACCTAAGTGAACGGAATGGGATGTAGGGTGTCAGGAGCTCTTTCAGGTACTGTGGGCCTTGGTTGTTTAAGGCTTTGAAGGTCAGCAGGCCAATTTTAAAATATGTTCGCCATTTAATTGGAAGCCAATGCAGGGAGTGGAGAACAGGTGTTATGTGGCAGGAGCGAGTTTGATTGGTCAATAGTCTGGAGTTCTTTTTTTGGGAGGCCCAAGTAAAGTGCATTGCAGTAATCTAGCCTAGAGGATACAAATGCATGGATTAATGTTGGCATATCATCCAGTGGAATTAAGTGTTGTATCCTGGCTATGTTTTTCAGATGAAAGTAGGCAGATTTTATTACGGAGGAAATCTGCTGTTTAAAAGATAGTCCAGCATCAATCAGCACTCCGAGGTTTCGTACCTTTGCTGCACTAACGAGTTCAGAGCCTCCAAACCCCAGGCCAGTTGGGTGATCGTGGGATATTTTTGATGCCCGGGGGTAAGAAAAAAATATACTGTTTATTTGTAGGTGTAATTTAATTTACTTTTTATTATGCATTTTGACTGTATTTAATGGTCATTTTAAGGTCTTAAGGCCTGTTTATAAAAGATTCTCCTGCTTGGAGAGAAATTGTAGTGCAGACTTCACAATGGCTGAACTCTCTGAATGCTAAAAGAAGAAGAAGAAGAGTGGAACCCTTCACCACTGCGAGATCTCTCACAAGGGGCGAGATTACATATGCGGCGTCGCTCGCAAAAGCCGGCATCGGCTATTTTTTGACGGATGTAGTGATCACATATACGGCACTGCATACGAATGTGGTATGTATATTTTACCCATCAGCCACTGTTTTTAATAACATAGAACCGGCGTCACATATTCAGTGCAAGGAATTATGCTGCAAAAATTGAGAAATTTTACTCCATTTTCATCTTGCCACACATAGGCAGGCACAGCAAGCCTTGCGCTAAGTATATGAGTACCGTAACTCCATGGAAGTTTTACCAAACACCTAACGCATGCACAATATGTACCTCTCAAACGCCATCCCCCAACCGCACTAACTAAATAATATGTATTAACCCTTAATCCGCCAACCCCACATCGCAAAGTACCTAATAAAGTTATTAACCCATAATCCGCCACCCACCCAAAATGCAAAGTATCTAATTACACTATTAACCCCTAATCTGCCAACCCCTCACATCACAAACTACCTATTAAAACTATTAACCTCTAAACCGCCATCCCCCCACAACACAATCTACCTAATTAGCCTATTAACCGCCATCCCCCAACAAAGCAATCTACCTAATTAACCTATCAACCCCTAAACCGCCATCCCCCCACAACACAAAATATTAATCTAATCACTAAGCCCCCTAACATAACACCCCCTAAGTTAACCCCAATTACATAAAATAAAAAATACTATTTTCTTAAAAAATAATAAAATTAAAAAATCCTAACACTACATTAAAAAAACAAAAACTTAGTTTAAATTAAAATACAAAATCTAATATTACAAAAAATAAAAAAATCGAAGATTACAGAAAAAAATAATGAAATTATCCAAAATAAAATAAATTAAACCTACTCTAATTCCCCTATAAAAACAAAAAGGCCACCCCAAAATAAAAACACCCCCTAATCTAAGAATATACTTCCAATAGCCCTTAAAAGGGCCTATTGTAGGGAATTGGCTTGAAGAAATCAACTAATTTACATAAAAAACTACAAATTAACCCCTAACAGTGAACCCAACCCCCCAAAATAAAAAAGACCAAACTCTAAAAAAATCTTATCTACCCATTGCCTCTAAAGGGGAATTTATATGGGCATTGCCTTTAAAAGGGCAATCAGCTCTTTTGCTGCCCATTAAAAAATAAAAAAAGCCATAATCTAAAAACTAACTAACACTAACCCCAAAAAAATGTACTTGCCGTTCCTGAAGTCAGTACACCCATCTTCTTCCAGGTGGAGAAAAGTCTTCATCCAAGTGGATCCATCTTCATCCATTGAGGGACCATCTTCTATCTTCTTCCTGGAGGAGCGGAGCGGTCTTCTGATATACGTAGCGGTCTTTGGAGGTGGCAGTCTTCGGCGATGTGGAGGTCCTCTTCATGCGTTTGTCCGCTGCACACTGAAGATTACATGCAAGGTACCCCTTTTATTTTGGGGTACCTTGGATTCCTATTGGCTGAAATGTTCAAATCAGCCAATAGGATGAGAGCTACTGAAGTCCTATTCCGCACATTCTGTACCTCGCCGATTTATTCAACTTATGGCAGTATATGATCTGCCAGAACCATATATGTAATTCACCTGATGTGCAAGGGGAACTTATGGACGGCATGGACTTCAGCAGTTGTCTAATCTAGACACACATCCTGTTGAAATTAAATCCTTTTTTTTTTTTTACCTATAAGCGTTTTTGATGACACGCTGGTTTATCTTCTTCTCATATGTAATCTCGCCCAAGATTCTAGACAGGCACATTTTGCTATACTTGTCTAAGGGGTGTTTTCTGCATTTCAGCATGTGGAGAGTAAAGTGAAATATAGCAATATAGAATGATATGAGAGTTTTGTTACACTTAAACTTTCACTATTATTACATTTAAGCTTTGCACTTTCTCTTTTATGTTTTTTAAAAAATTAGATTTAGATCCAGCAGTGAAGTTACAAATTCTGGTTATGTTTTTGAAAGTTCCTGTGTTGCATAAGGATCAAACTTTGTATATTTCTGTGTATCTTCCCAAACTTACAAGGCACTTTGTAGTTTCTCTATTGTAAAATAAAACAGAGCTTCAGTAAAGGGAAGGAACAGGGGAGCTCCCAGGGTTAGTCTGAAGCTCTCTCATAATTCTTGTAAAATGCTATAAGTATTTTAAATAAGCTAGTCTCACTGAATTATATAGGCATCTTTATGTCTGTGAAGTTTTCTCAAAATTTAGACTGCACTTATTTAACTGACAGAAAGTAATATATACCAGACTAGTAGCAAAAACAAGTTAAATTATAGTGGAAAAAAATTGTTTCATTTGTATTTGTTGCAAACGTATCCTTTATATCACTTGCATGTGTTCTTCTGTTAACTTCTCTCTCCACTGTGAAATTCTGTTTCCCAGAGAACCTAAAAACTTTCTATGGAAGGCATCTCTATTCTCTCTGGGACTTCCAGGTTTTGCCCTTTTCTTACAGAATATAGTAAATTCAGCCCCTGTAAAGTCTGCACTATAATTTATTTACAATCTAAAAAAAATTTGCTTATCTGGCACCTAGAACATAATGATGCTCTCTGCAAAACTGAAACAGTCAGATTTTCAGTTTTATTTTATATAGTAGACATACAAAGTGCACTATAATTTGTAAAATATACAAATACTAAGTATGAGTCACAGAAACTGTCAAAGCATAATCTGAATTCTAAATCACAACTCTAAGCATAATCTGAACTCTAAATCACAACTCTAAATAAACTTCTGTATATAAAATAACATTACTTAAAAAATGTAATCTGAAGTCTAAAGTAATATAAAGTACAAAATGTAAATGCAGCAAAACTCTCATGTCCTGCAGTGCAATATTGCACCAGGCTTATCTCACCTTTACATACAGAAATGCAGGGAAAGCCTCTTAGAGAAGTATAGCAAAATCTTTCTTTTTAGAATTTCTCGAGGTATCTTGCAGTGCAGGAGGTAAATTTTATATCATCTCGTCTCAGCAGAGAGGTTTATATCATAAGGCCCCTATCGAGTACTGTAACTTTTTTTTCCTAGTAGGTCATTTTATTGACTGAATGTAGCACTTTCTTAAACAAACCGAAACCAATTACTTAAAATAAAATTTATATTTTCAAAAGCTTTGAATGTGTTGACACATTTCCAGGTAGTTTAAAATATATTTATACATACAACTCGCATAACTCCCCTCATATCTACAAACATTACCAGAGCTGATAGTAAAGTGTTATTTTTCTCCTCTCTGCTGCCATCCAGTGGTCAAAAATCTAAGTTACATTGTATATTTTTTCTTTGATCACCCTCTGTTGGTCAAAATATATACAAAATAAAATAAAACTGTATCCAAAAAAAGTACTATAAAATACATTATTTAAACCTCATTAGATCACTATCCCATTACACTTTAAAAACTATTCTGAATGGGGGGCGCAGCTAACCCCAGAACAGAGCGGTCACACTAACAGAGTATAAACCTCACATTTAGAGGGTTATTTAGGCAAAAACTAGACCTAAAACTAACCCCCAAAAATCTTAACAGTGTTTGAGACCTAAAAAGTAATATAGGAGAGAAGAGGCACCTCTGGATCACCCAGCCCAACATAAAGAGGTGGTCGTGGCCTAACACCAACAGGGCGACAGATTGATCCTCTGGAAGAGTGGAAGCTTATACCTCTGGATCGGAGGAAAAACACAAGGGAGCAGGCCACAGAAAAGCGAGTAGCTGAAACTTGATTAGATTACCAACTCTGAGATACAAATAATATCCAAACGTCAGAACACGCAAAAAGAGAACAGATGATATTAAGAAGGTCTAGCGGGAGAAAATCCCTGACAAATAAATGATAAGCATTAGAAAACATATAGCCTTACACATTCATGAGACTGCAGCAAAAATCTACATTTGCTTGAACAAAACCATTCCCACCCCCTCCCACTTCATCAATACTTTTCGCATAACAGGACTCCTAGGAGGACACCCCTGAAGGTGCACTCATAGAGGTCCCTATAACAACATAATATCTATCAGCATAAACTCAAGATCACAATGAAAATCAAAACACTGTCTATGTTGCTCTCAACTAAAACAAAAATCTCAAGAGACACCATCCTCACCAGGGATTAAATCGCCATCAACCTCTGAAAATCCTACTGATCCTCATCCAATAGTGGCCTCCAACCAGGAGCTACTCTTTCAGAT
This sequence comes from Bombina bombina, assembly GCF_027579735.1. Lineage (NCBI taxonomy): Eukaryota > Metazoa > Chordata > Amphibia > Anura > Bombinatoridae > Bombina > Bombina bombina. The sequence continues at coordinate 511,492,516 of NC_069504.1, read as the reverse complement.
AAAGGTTTTATTCCAGGTAGAAATCAAAGCAGCATTAGCAGAATTACAACAAGATATCTTAGAAATAGTGGGCTGCATCATTGAAATTGAGGAGAAATTGGATGATGTAGTAGAAAAAGTCCCAATATTACAAAATGTCATCCAAGAACAATCCTCCCATATGAAGCTAGAGTTCTGAATTGAAGATCTCGAAAATAGATCTAATCTTACACCAACCTCTCAGAAACCATCACACAAATTTTTCAGCAACTCCTGCCTGAAACAGACCCTACGCTTTTTCTATTGGCTAGGGTTCCCAGATCACTGACAAGACCCCCAGAGCCATCCCTACCCAAGGACATTATTGTGAAACTCTACTGTTACCATATAAATGAATAATAACTAAAAGCAGCAAGATTTACAACAACAATCAAATTCGAAGGACATCACATCCAAATATAAACGGACCTTGCACCTATAACCCTCTGCAAGTGCAGAGAACTGAAACCTATCCTAAAATATAGATGGAATTTTCCATTTAAATTTAGTTTCAACTATCAAAGCACCACCTACTTCTGCTCTTCTATGGAGGAAAGTCAGACCCCACAAAGAAGGCTACATCTCCATTACCCCCCCCCCCCAAATCACCACAACAATCATTCCAAAAAGAATGGACGCCTGTTGGGAAGTCCAAAAACCCCAGAAAAGAGAGACAAGGATCCAAAAGCCCAGATGGGACCGTCCAACCACCCACCAGAAGATGATATCCAGACCACCTGACCTGAGTATTAAATTTCCATTTTTTCTTTCGTTTTATGTATGTGTTATCAAAGCTTGAACATTTCAATACACCAGCTATTGGGATCATACTTTAATACTGTCTGAATAATGTACTACCTAGTCAGTTTTTGATAAATAACCTAAGTCTAAAAAGTTGACGACTGATCATCTTCAAATATTATCTTATAATATGATCATGTGCACCATATTTGCTTTATGGAATTTGCATTCCCTAACCTGTCTTATATCCTCTACCCCCTCCCCCTTACCTTCCCTTTCCTCCTTATACTGGGTTATATTGTGATATCATTACCAACTAACTGCAACTCAATTATCATGTACACCTTCTCACACTATAGAGAACTATTTATTTAGAATATATAGCTTAATACACCATTCATTAGGTTCATGCTTTATTACTGTTTGACTAATATTTAACCTAGTCACCTTCTACCAAACAACCTAAGACCAAAAAATTGTCAAAAGGTAATTTCTACCTATCTTCCCATAACATGGCTATCTGTAATGTACTAGGTAAAGGGATACTGAACCCAATTTTTTTCTTTCATGATTCAGATAGAGCATGCCATTTTAAGCAACTTTCTTATTTACTCCTATTATCAATTTTTCTTTGTACTCTTGCTATCTTTATTTGAAAAAGAAGGCATCTGCGTTTTTTGGTTCAGTACTCTGGACAGCACTTTTTTATTGGTGGATGAATTTATTCTCCAATCAGCAAGGACAACCCAGGTTGTTCCCCAAAAATGGTCCGGCATCTAAACTTACATTCTTGCATTTCAAATAAAGATACAAAAAGAATAAAGAAAATTTGACAATAGGAGTAAATTAGAAAGTTGCTTAAAATGCCATGCTCTATCTGAATCATGAAAGAAAAGAATTCGGGTTCAGTGTCCCTTTAAAGAAATTGTAGCTCTTAACCCTCTCTCTACCATCTTACCTTTACCCCCCACCCACATTTTCCTGGTTCATGTTATGATGTTTCTGCAAATTTGTTGCAACTCAGTTTACATGTTTTCATGTTACAGAGAATTATTTATTATGAATGTATTGTTGGATATTTTCAATAGTTTTTCCATAAACAACAGGTTCATACCAGATGGTTTCACATTCATTTACTTTATTCACTGTGTATGTTGACAAGTAACAGACTGGAAAAATTAATCCAATGTCACCAAATAGCCCTCAGAACCTCTTTCGTATATACGTACCCATCACGCTACTATAAAGAGGAAGAGGTAATCTCTGACAGAGAAGGGAGGTGCTTAATAGTTAGAGGATTGATACATAATACTCCAGTGCTAATAGGGAATATTTGCGCACCAAATGAGAATCAATCACACTTTATCTCTACACTTAGGACTCGTTTCCATTGAACTGTTAAAAATGGAGCCTTAAGCTACCGAAGCGGCTGACAGCTAAAAGTAATTTACGGTTCCATTTTATAACCAGGTTTTCATTGAAAACGTTTTCGCTTTGCGTGCAGTCGCTCTTTTTGTGTAGGTGTAAGTTAGCTTTGTCTTAACGCTTCCACCCAATTACGGATTTCTAAAACATTAATATGTTACTATGGTAACCCGACCTTACACTACACTCAATCGCATATACGGCGCTGCATACAAGTTGGGCGCGTATATTTTCAACGCATGTGCGATATCTACCTCTCAACCACAACCCCCACCGCTATAACTTTTGTATTAACCCCTAATCCGCCAACCCCATATCGAAAAGTATCTATTTAATCCATTAACCCCTAATCCACCATGCCCACATATTGCAAAGTATCTATTTAAACTATTAACCCCTAATTCACCCCCAAAATAAAAACACCTGCTAATCTAATACTAAACTACTAATAGCCCTTAAAAGGGCATTTTGTAGGGCATTGCCATAAGTTAAACAGCATACCTTGCATTCCTGTTGGCTGATTTGATTCTTCAAATTAAAATCAGCCAATAGGATGAAAGCTACTGAACTCCTATTGGCTGTTCAAATCAGCCAATAGGATTTCAGTAGATAAACAATAAAGAGTCCAAAAAGCCTTAGTGAATAAAAATAGCTAGAAAAAACTTTATTACGCATAAGTTAAAAATAGAGTAATTAAGAGCACAAAGGAGAACTGGTATCCCAATGTAGACCAACCAGACAAGCGTCTGAACGGTTTAGGTGTTAAGCCACCGTAATCATAGACATAAATTTTCTACACCTTTAGCAGCCCTATAAACTGACTGACACACTTTGATTGGATTAAAAACAAAAAAAGTAGGTTGGTCTGGATTTAAATCTTATAACTTATTCACAGCTGCACTTAGCATTAACAGGATATTCAAACAACTCTTTGGGTCAAAAAGGACAGCATTATTATTTATCATTTATCATAACCTCAAAGCAAGAAAGCAACTATATATAATATCTTTATACATAAAATAAAAAAAGCAGGTTGGCATACGAGGGGGCAATTTCAGTAGCTCTCATCATTTTGGCTAATTTGAATTTGAAGAATCAAATCAGCAAATAGGAATGCAAGGTATGCCATATTTAAACGCGTTACTTGCATTCAATATTCACTGTACGGTGGTGATCATACGAAGAGAATCCTCTACTCTCCTTGGCACCACAGTCACCGGTCTTCAGTTCCACAGTCGCCGGTCTTCAGTTCCATGGTCCTAGATGAAGAAAGAAGAGGTTGCCGCTTAGAAGAAGACTTCCCCACCGGACTTCAGGAACAGTGAGTACCTATCTGGGGGTTAGACTTAGGCTTTATTTATTTTTTTAGATTAGGGATCTAATGGGAGGTAAAAGAGCTGAATGCCATTTTAAGGGCAATGCCCATGCAATTGCCCCTTTAGGGGTATAGCTTAAAAACAAATCTTTATTTTAAAAACAGAGCAACACGTTTCTCAGCCTCTCAAGGGCTGTTTCCTCAGGCTATTGAGGAAACAGCTGAGAAACGCGTTGCTCTGTTTTAAAAATAAACAGGAGAAGCTGAGAAATGTGTTGCTCTGTTTTTAAAATAAAGATTTGTTTTTATGATATACTTGCTGCTTTTTTGAAGTTTTAATTCTTGCCTCGTGGAGCTTGGAGTGGATCCAGTTTGCAAGGAAGCACAATCTACTAGGCAGCTGAGAAGTCCCAGTTTGTCCATACTGCACCTGGAGGTGCACCACTTGCTGTAAGTGTTACCATTTATTATCACCTTGCCTGTCCACACTGTACTAGGCTATGGTAGCTCTGCTTTCTAGTTTCTACCTAGGCATCAGTGACATACCAGTGTGAATCTCTTGCTTGGGTGCACAGCCTGTCTGCATACGTGAGCTGGACCACTGCAAAGTCCCAGTCCGCCCCACTAGCACCATTGGGTGCATTTCCTTTGTGAGTACCTTAATCTATCTTACTGTTTATCGCCTGGTTGGATGGTACTAGGCCATGTTGGCACCTCTGTGTTTTCTCTTCTCCAGATCATCGCTTACTAGGGATTGACCATCCTGTGACAGAGTGCTGCCTCCATATTGGATCTTAAGGACTTTATGTGTTAATATATATAATTGTTTTATTATTTATTTGAGGATTTGTTTTATGTATTTTCTGTATGGTGTTTATTGTATTGTTTGTTCACAAGTGAGGAAGTGCCCCCTATGGGAAGTTTGCTTTGATGCATCTTTCTCATTGTTTTCATAGCCCTAATCTGTACAGCAACCAGAACCTGTACTGCCAGATACCTTGAAACTGGGGGGTTCCTTTTTCCAGTAATAGAACAAAAAATATATTATCTATATTGAACGTGTAGCTCTGCAGCATACCTACTTTCCTCTAAAGATCAATTCCTATAGTTATGGGAACCATGGATCATGTATATCAAAGCCAGACAGAGAAACACTACTAACCAAATACAGGGGAACCAAGTTTTAGAGACATGAAGGACAGAGGCCCACTATAACTATGTTTTCAGAAGTTGTGTGAATGAGGTGATTTTGCTAATATTAACTTTATTATTAGTGATGTCGCGAACATAAAAAATGAGCCAGACACACGCTGGCAGGCAGGCAACTGCAATTAGATTACACAGGGAAAAAAAAAAAAAGCAGACTGATGTTCTAGCCCTAAAAAGGGCTTTTTGGGGTGCTGTCCCTACAGCAGAGATCAGATGAGTCCTTCAGGACTGTAGTGGACACTGAAAACACTAGCCTAGCTATCGATTTCCCTATTAAATCAGCAGCAGCTACACTGTCCCTCCTCTCACTAAGAATGCAGCTTCCGAATGAATCTAAAATGGATGCTGTCCAGGAGGTGGGAGGGTCTGGGAGGGAGGGTCTGCTGCTGATTGGCTGGAATGTGTCTGCTGACTGTGAGGTACAGGGTCAAAGTTTACTCAATGATGACGAATAGGGGGTGGACCGAACATCGCATATGTTCGCCCGACGCGGCGAACACGAACAAGCTATGTTCGCCGAGAACTATTCGCCGGCGAACTATTCGCGACATCACTATTTATTATGTTAAAGAAAAAGGGGGGGGAGGGAAAAGACTTGGACTAGATTGGTTATCATAAAAAAATGCATTTTATTGTTAACGCAATATATTCCATCTGTACACTTGTCACACTGTTTTATTGTTTTATGTTACAAAATTCAATAAAAACAACTTAAAAAAAAAAAAAACTTCTGAAAAAAATATTCAATTTTATAAAAATAAATACAAATCATATGGCTAGATTTAGAGTTTTGTCGGTAAAAAGCCGCGTAGCTAATGCTGCTTTTTTTTTCCCAACGCACCCTTCCAACAATGCTTGTATTTAGCATTGTCTGAGGGGCTGCGTTAGGCTCAAAAAAGGGTGCGTTGAGCCTAATGTAGCTCCACTTCAACCCTCAATACCAGCATTGCTTACGGTAGCGGTAAGCAGCTAAAACGTGCTTGTGCACAATATCCCCATAGGAAACCATAGGGCAGTTTCGGCTGAAAAAAAACCTAACACCTGCAAAAAAGCAGCATTCAGCTCCTAACGCAGCTCCATTGTTTCCTATGGGGAAACACTCTCTAAGTCTGCACCTAACACCCTAACATGAACCCCGAGTCTAAACACCCCTAACCTTACACTTATTAACCCCTAATCTGCCGCCCCCGCTATCGCTGACACCTGCATTATATTATTAACCCCTAATCTGCTGATCCGGACACCACCGCCACCTACATTATAGCTATGAAACCCTAATCTGCTTCCCCTAACACCGCCAACCCCTATATTATATTTATTACCCCCTAATCTGCCCCCCCCCCAACGTCGCCGCTACCTTACCTACACTTATTAACCCCTAATCTGCCGACCGGAACTTGCCGCCACTATAATAAATGTATTAACCCCTAACACACTCCCGCCCCGCAAACACTAGAATAAATAGTATTAACCCCTAATCTCCCACCCGCACTGTTGCCGCTACTATAATAAAGTTATTAACCCCTAAACCTAACCCTAACCCTAACACCCCCCTAACATAAATATAATTTAAATTAAACGAAATAACATTCCTAAAATTAACTAAATTATTCCTATTTAAAACTAAATACTTACCTATAAAATAAACCCTAATATAGCTAGAATATAAATAATATTTACATTGTAGCTATTTTAGGATTTATATTTATTTTACAGGCAACTTTGTATTTATTTTAACTAGGTACAATAGCTATTAAATAGTTAAGAACTATTTAATAGCTACCTAGTTAAAATAAATACAAAATTACATGTAAAATAAATCCTAACCTAAGTTACAATTAAACCTAACACTACACTATCATTAAATTAATTAAATAAATTACCTACAATTACCTAAAATAAAATAAACTATTCTATAATACAAAAAAAAACAAACACTAAATTACAAAAAATAAAAAAGAATTACAAGCAGTTTAAACTAATTACACCTAATCTAAGCCCCTAATAAAATAAAAAAGCCCCCCAAAATAAAAAATAAATTACAAAAGTAATCGGTTCTTTTACCAGCCCTTAAAAGGGCTTTTTGTTGGGCCTTGCCCCAAAGTAATCAGCTCTTTTACCTGAAAATAGAATACAATACCCCCCTCAACATCACAACCCACCACCAACATACCCCTACTCTAACCCACCCAAACCCCCCTTAAAAAAAACTATCGCTAACCCCCTGAAGATCATCCTACCTTGAGTCGTCTTCACCCAGCCAAGCCGAATTCTTCATCCAAGGTGCACAGAGGAGGTCCTTGATCCGGTAGAAGTCTTCATCCAAGCGGGGCAAGAAGAGGTCCTCCATCCGGTACAAGTGTTCATCCAGTCAGCGTCTTTAATCTTCATCCATCCGGAGTGGAGCCATCTTCAAAGGAGCCGACGCGGAGCCATCCTCTTCTACCGACGGACTAACGACGAATGAAGGTTCCTTTAAGGGACGTCATCCAAGATGGCGTCCCTTCAATTCTGATTGGCTGATAGAATTCTATCAGCCAATCAGATTGAAGTTCAATCCGATTGGCTGATCCAATCAGCCGATTGTATTGAACTCGCATTCTATTGGCTGTTCGATCAGCCAATAGAATGCGAGTTCAATACGATTGGCTGACCCCTGTTAGAGTTGCAGTGAGAGAAACCCTAACAGGGATAACACCCTGTATTTGGGGTTGTTAGATAATTAACATTCTTGGCCCTACCTGTGCCCAAATCTGTCTTAACCAAATTATCATGTAGATTGGCAACTCATGTAAGATGAAATAGGGAATGCTTTAAACTCCTCAAATTATGGATTATTACATTATATTACATTACCAATGTCAATCTTGAGAGTAGCCTTGAACCTAACTCATTTACTTCTTTTTGACTTGATATAACGAAGGGTAATTTTACACCATTTTTTTTACAACTACTCCTTCAGGAACATAACCCTGCTGTAAACTGATGGCTTCCTTTATTAGCTTACATGAGCATTTCTACTGAAATCTCAACAGATATAACCAAAATAATAAAGTGTAGCTACACTTAAAAGTACAGGTGAAATCAGTGCAGTTTAATTTTTGTTACATCCAAAATAATTAAAGGGCCACTGTAAGTAAATATTTTCTATGCCTGTTACTAACTAACTACCCCAAATACGCTTTTTATCAATAGCATTTCATTAACATATCTCTACCGTATATCAGAAATCTTGTCTGCAAATTTAATTGTTTTCCAAACCCACTCTGTGGGTATCCTTTGCTCTGTACCAATCCGTTTACAATACCTAGGTTTCAAAATGGCGCTTTAAACACAAAGTTATTGGTTTAAGTATTTTGAACACTCAGTGCTGAAAATAGTGGGCAGGATAACGTGACATCATCAGCGAATAAAAGATATAACTTTTAGAACGTTATGAAACTTCGTTTTGGAAAAAATATAGGTCAGTAGGTTTTAATTAATGTTTATTAACTTTAATATGTTAGTTGTTTAGCTTAAAAAATTATAACAGAAAGTAATCTTTTAAATCAATATTTTGTGCTGAATTACCTTAATCATACAATAAGCTAATAGTTAATATACTTGTTCCAAGCAACACTCAGATCGTAAAGGTTATGATGCTACTGTTAGTTCCATCTAGTGGCCAAAATCATTACATCCATTATTAACTGATCCTGGGGGAAAAACAGCATCTACAGTAATTTAGCACACCACAGACATCTGCAATATTTTAAATTAGAGACTTCAAAATTCCTCAATAGCATGGCCTAGCATCATGTTGGTAATATTTGGATCAACATGACATAGCCATAGTTTGTTATGCAACTTATCAAATGTATTCTGTCACACAACTATTCTATGGTTGCAGAGTTTATTTACCTCCATAAAATGGAAACTGGCAAATTAACAAGCATGACTTGTCAGTTTATTAATCTTCCTGCAGCATTAGACTGCTGGCATAGTATGACTATATTGATTATACCTTTTAGTTTTGGAATACCACCCATTTTAAAACACACTAAACTGCAATACCACACACACACACACATTAGATTTCTGTAAATATTTATAAAAACAATGCAATTTATACCAAGCCGGTAGACCATCCCTCATAGTTTACACATGAAATATTTCATCCTAATCACATCAAACACATAATTTATAGCCAAGCTCACAGAACCATTACAATATACAGGAACTACTTTTGCAATAGCAAACACCACTGGAGAGTGTCAGAATACCTTAATTAAAATTTCCTGAAGTTTACAACAACACATCAAGCGTGATAGAATTTCTTTTTTTTATTTTTTTTAATCATTTTTATTGAGGTTAAATATGCAATATAACAGACAGGTGAAATTTCAAGTGTCATACAGAAATACAGAGAAAAGAGCACATCAGGCACTTTGCCCAAAAAAATAATAATATATAATCACTTCTATTATCTAATTTACTTCATTCTCTTGATATCACTTGCTGAAAAGCATATCTAGATATGCTCAATAGCTGCTGATTGGTTGCTGCACATAAAGGCCTTGTGTGATTGGCTCACACATGTGCATTGCTATTTCTTCAACAAAGGATATCTAAAGGATTCAGCAAATTAGACAATAGAAGTAAATTGGAAAGTTGTTTAAAATTGCATGCCCTATCTGAATTATGAAAGTTTAATTTGACTAGACTGTCCCTTTAAGTCTGTGGGAGAACAAAACTATTAATACTGAACAAAAATATATATAAAAGTTTAGAAAATCTGCTATCCTATAGCTATGTATTTTGAGTGGTATGGTGGAATATGCAAGTATGAATTATTGGATTTAGAATTTTCTTTGCTTCTATATAATGACATTAATAGAATAAACATGTAGTTATACACAATATAAATATATAATGTAGAGAATACAAACTGTTTTTTAAGCTTTATAATCTTAGAAAAGTATAATTATTTTTGCAGCATTGGCAAGAGAAGCCGCAGAGTTAGCCTCTGGACACAATTAAGTGTTTCCAGAGTACATAGGTGGGTTGGGGGGGGGGGGTTAAAAGGAGCCATTCGGGTATTTTGAGAGTCATATACAGTACCAAAGCAAATGCTTTAAACAAGTATACAATTAAACATAGGCAGGGTATTGAAATTAGCTCACCAGGGCTATTTATGTGAGTATAATCATGTAGCTAGCAGGCCCCATGCTGTGTATACTTAGGTATTTTGAGAACTGTAGGGTTTATTTTAAAGATTATATGTAAAAGAGGCATTAGTAACTGTTTACCAGTAGGTAGAATTGTTATACATGTGTCTAGGCAAGGCAGCAAAATTGACGCTGGTTAAATAGCTTGAAGATAGTATTATGAATAGGGAGACTATACATAAAAGCACTAGTGTAGGACCAGCCTCTCCTAGCACTTTTTTCTAACATCCTAGATACCTGTTATAAGGATAATATATGTGAGATTAAACGTTTGGTGTAGGCGAATAAATGGATAAAAAAAAAAAGTCTACTGTTCCTCAAATCATACCAGACATATACAGTGCAAAATAAAATAAACTTATAACAAGCCCCGAGTTATTACCAATGGGTGCAGCTAACAAGGAAATTGTATGCCTAGTAACTGTAGAAACTAAAAGCTATAAGCTACATAGGATCATAAATATGATATTTTCATATATTCTCACTACCAGCTTCATGTTATATAAAGCATAGTATAGTGGACAATATTGCTTATAGTATGATGTAGTTCAAAATATTTCAAGAATGTTGTTCATGGTCTAAAACATTGTTGATACTTATTAAAATTTAGAGAGGCCTGTGTAAGCTTATCTAGATATACAAAAGCTCTAAACAGACTCTCAAGCTCATAGCTATCATAAATTCTAGAGGTCTGTAATGACATGCTTAGTAAAATTATATGGGTCATGTGTGTATATGACAACAACTAGGGGAGAGAATGAACCCAAATACTAGGTGTTTGCCCCAATCACACATCTTACATATTTAAGGGTATTTATATTTGAAATGCACACATACAGTTTAGGCAGGTAAACGTGTGATTGTAGTAGTCCCTTGATGGAAGTTAGTCCCATAAGAATACCCTTTGAACCATAAAAAGAAAACTTAATATAGTCTCTAGACCTGTTAATATATTAAACTTTCACCATTGTTATATTTGCTGCAATCCGCTATGGCAATTATAGCATGCTGTGCACTTTATATTTTAGGGGGAATTGTGTGAGAGAAACAATGCGCTAGATAAGATCTGGGCTACACATAAAAAACAGGCAATCCCTAAGCCTGAAAACAATCAAGAGTACAAAAAATGGGTATGTATGTGAGCGCCAATATGTGTAAAACACAAATGGCAATAGATCTTTTTAATATTGGCTTCTATATCAATATCTTTATTATTATCCTTTGGTTTTATTTCGGTTAGTTTTAAAAAGAGAACGGTCCACTAAGTACTGGTAATATGAATTATAAAATATAAAATAAGAAATATATGAAATACAGAATGTAAATAATCATTAATTTTATTGTTAAAATTTAATTATTAATTCATAGATAAAAAAGTATATAGAACGAACAATAAATATACAAAAGCAATAATACTAGTGATACACCTCCCTATTGGTACCAATCTTATAGTTAAACTAATTATACTTGTGAATAAAATATATATAAACAGTCTAAAAGAATATATGCACTAAAAGATTCTAAAAAAAGGAACCTTAAACAATAATCCTGAGTTTAAAAGTTATAGCAGTTGGTATGCTTACAATCTGGCTTAAGCATATATTAAAATGTCCTTTCTGTTTGAAAAAGTGATCTTTTCTGTTTGAAAAAGTGATCCACTCCTGTTTAAATTTAAATATAATTGAGCAGTATAATCCACTTGTTATTACAATAAGCCAGCATGTGAAAGTAAAGATAGTATTAGGAGCTCCAGTTGTCCGTATGGGAGACTTTCAGCAAATTGACATTTCAGTCTGATAACTCCAAAAGCTGCACTTATATTTGAAAACAGTTTCAAAGTTGAAACTGGTACCTTATTTAGATCCGCTTCCAATGCTCGTCAGTTTAGGGGAGACGCCAAACACAAAGTCCCGTGTCGATCCTTAGACACGCCCACAAGTGCGGGAAATGACGTCAGCGGTTTAGTTCCGGACTTCCTTGGTAGCGTCCATTGCCTCGATTCCTGCTCTTTTGTCAAGGTTTCCAGGTAGTTCTGAGTTTAACTTTGTTCTCGACCAGCTGCTTTCTGAACTCCACGGCTGCCTTGTTTCAACTGCTGAGGAGAATATACTCTCTGGCTGAGTCAGGCTGCAATTCTGAATTTCAAATAAGCAGCAGATTTTAAAATCTGCTGCTTATTTGAAATTCAGAATTGCAGCCTGACTCAGCCAGAGAGTATATTCTCCTCAGCAGTTGAAACAAGGCAGCCGTGGAGTTCAGAAAGCAGCTGGTCGAGAACAAAGTTAAACTCAGAACTACCTGGAAACCTTGACAAAAGAGCAGGAATCGAGGCAATGGACGCTACCAAGGAAGTCCGGAACTAAACCGCTGACGTCATTTCCCGCACTTGTGGGCGTGTCTAAGGATCGACACGGGACTTTGTGTTTGGCGTCTCCCCTAAACTGACGAGCATTGGAAGCGGATCTAAATAAGGTACCAGTTTCAACTTTGAAACTGTTTTCAAATATAAGTGCAGCTTTTGGAGTTATCAGACTGAAATGTCAATTTGCTGAAAGTCTCCCATACGGACAACTGGAGCTCCTAATACTATCTTTACTTTCACATGCTGGCTTATTGTAATAACAAGTGGATTATACTGCTCAATTATATTTAAATTTAAACAGGAGTGGATCACTTTTTCAAACAGAAAAGATCACTTTTTCAAACAGAAAGGACATTTTAATATATGCTTAAGCCAGATTGTAAGCATACCAACTGCTATAACTTTTAAACTCAGGATTATTGTTTAAGGTTCCTTTTTTTAGAATCTTTTAGTGCATATATTCTTTTAGACTGTTTATATATATTTTATTCACAAGTATAATTAGTTTAACTATAAGATTGGTACCAATAGGGAGGTGTATCACTAGTATTATTGCTTTTGTATATTTATTGTTCGTTCTATATACTTTTTTATCTATGAATTAATAATTAAATTTTAACAATAAAATTAATGATTATTTACATTCTGTATTTCATATATTTCTTATTTTATATTTTATAATTCATATTACCAGTACTTAGTGGACCGTTCTCTTTTTAAAACTAACCGAAATAAAACCAAAGGATAATAATAAAGATATTGATATAGAAGCCAATATTAAAAAGATCTATTGCCATTTGTGTTTTACACATATTGGCGCTCACATACATACCCATTTTTTGCACTTTATATTTTAACCTTGTCTATCAAGGGAATGAGTTAATCTAGTCGGGCTGAAACATGAGGGCTTTATATCAGAAGGGAAGATCCTAATGGTAGATTTTCTTAGCCTACTCCAACTTTTCTGAGACAGAGATGACGTTGTTCACTATTTACCTCAAAGGGTTTAAGCCAAGAGAAATGAAGAAAATAGCACTGTCGCCATATAAGAGAGAGTCGTGGCAATGTCTCCTTTATCTTTGGGCCCACTAGAGAAACACTATAGATGTCCAGATGACAGTTAGTACTAGTAGCATCAAAGCACTTTAAGGTCACTTGAGACCCTTGGCTTTCCTTGTCTTCCGGAACATCTATACGGGTAAGATCCTCTCCTGTTTGGCTCTGCAGGACCACGCTTGAACATGAAAGCTTAGGATTGATCTCCTCAACCTCTCGGTAAGTTTTGGACTTAGTTGATACAAAACCATAGATATGCGGGGAATGCCGGGGCCCCAAAGCATCCCCGCAATTAATGTACACCTCATCCGGATCCGGAGACATCACTGTCAAGATCCCACAGCTCCATCCAAAGCGGCAGCAAGCTTATTGTGATGATGGGTTAAAGAGTCTGCTGATCTCTGCAAAATCTGGCGGATGTTAGCCATAACAACTGTGTGACCACGAGGGTGATAAAATGTCTGTATATATATATATATATATATATATATATATCATGCGCTGCTGGCTCCACCCCCTGTTTGAACCCTGGCCATTTGCATAGGTAAAAAGTCAATTTCAGTAGTACATAGGTCAGGGTTATGCAGAAATCTGTCAGCTAACAGCTAGATACATAAGGAGGTGGAAAAACTCTGCACCTAGGAAGGAATAAAAAAAATGAATTAATTAAAACTAATAAAACATTGGCAATCATCATTCTATAAAATACTTCCACAGAAAGCTAACAGAATACATTCAGTGTATTTATAGATATAATATTTCACAACTACTTTTTATATCTGGGTTGAATGAATTGGGCAGCAGTGTCCAATGGCAATGGCTGAAACTCTATGAATATCTCGGAATTGAGCAAATCTGCTTCTGTAATTCTAGAAGATAAGGGGTTGATAACATATATCCTTCAGTTCTGGTACATAAAAGTCTGGTACATAATGAGATGTAGGGGTGTATGCAGGAGGAGGTCTACCATGCAACAGTTCAAATGGTAAAATTTTGAGTCCTCCCCTAGAGCTGGTTCTTACATTTAACAAAGATAATGGGAGTGAATTCACCAATTATAGCCATGTCCTGTTACATAGCTTAGCAGCTGATAGCTTTAAAATTTGATTAATTTTTTTTCAATCTGTCCTGAGCTCTCTTTGTGCCATGTGGTATGTATTTGAGATGAATGAGTTCTGGACTTCCGGTGGGAGGAGCGTGAAGGAAGAATGCATGCTCTGCAGCTCCAGTGAGAGGAGCTGGTAACCGCACACCCCTGCATGCTGAATTTCTATTGCCGGGAAAGAGAGAGCCCTGCCTGGGGAACTAACATTATTGGCAGCATCAGCACGGAAGTCACAGACACCAACAAGGGCCGGTTGGTACTGGCCACAAGTGCATGCAAAGTCCAAAGGGCGGTAGGATCATCAGACTGCAGGAAGAACTGGAAGGTGACTGATGCTACAACTAAAAATGTCCACTGCGGCAGCTCACCGGTGAAAGATACTATACAGTGAGCCCTGCCTGGGGAACTAACATTGTTGGCAGCATCAGCACGGAAGTCACAGATGGCAACAAGGGCCGGTTGGCACTGGCCACAAGTGCACCCAAAGTCCAAAGGGCGGTAGGATCCTCAAACTGCCGGAAGAACTGGAAGGTGACTGAGGCTACAACTAAAAATGTTCACTGTGGCAGCTTCCCGGCGAAAGATACGATACATTGTGCTTCTTACAGGGACTGAATGAAATCTTCGTAATTTCACTGTACCTTCATTCCGGTGATGGGACCCTGAACCATTCGTGAGGTGCAGTGGATGGAGCAGGGTTATAAAAGGCAGCAGTGAAGTGGTCAGGAGTACATCTGAAAAAACCATGAGCTGAAGCAGTAAAAACCGCAAGTATCAGTTGACAAAGTTTATAGCGCCTCAGTCTGGCCATGCTGCGTGTGCTTGTTATGGAACATTTTTTTGTTTGAGAGAACAGAACAAAACTTGGTATATAAGGAGATGCTGTAAAGCTGATAGAGGAGAAGGTGGTACTTAAAATGTGGTATAGATCTCCTTAAGTGTGCAGCACTACATTTAAAGCACCTCATAAAGGTATAACTGTGTCAGGGTCTTTTCCCTGTTTTGTTTGCCATGTGCTGCTGGCAGCCATTTTACTCACCTCTTTTGCTGCCTCTGGTGCATACTGTGTGATGCTGCTCATTCCTGCACTTCCTTTTATGGCCAGACTGGTGTACATCATCCGTGTGAGACAGGATGCAGTGTCAGAATTGTGATGTCATCACTTATTATTTAAAGGGCCTCTGTTCAGTATACTTTGCCCTTGCATTGTCTCAGACCTGTTTGTGAGAGCTCCTGTGTATTACCTGGCTGTCTGATGTCCCTCCTGGTTCCTGATCCCTGGCTTGTTCCTGACTCTGCTGTTCTCCTTGTTCCTGATTCCGACTCGTCTGACTATTCGCTTTTGGTCCTGACTCGGCTTGTCTGACTTCCAGCTCTGGTTTTGATTCCTGGCTTGTTATTTGACTTGTGGACTTTTTTTTATTTTTTGCTATTAATAAAGGTGTGATTATTTTTGCACTTCTCGTCTCAGTCTAATTCCTGGCACCCTGACATTACGCAAGGGACATGAATCCTGATGGTGCTAATAATCCACTTTTACCTGCCATAATTTCCAGGATGGATGAACAGGATCACAGCTTGGATCAATTTGCTGACTTGCACTGAATATTTGGACCAAAGTGTCCCACAAGTTATGGCTGCTCCTTTTTCCGCTGCTGCACCTAGTCCTGCCAGGAACATGTCCGGTTCTGCACCTCTACCTCAGCGTTATGGAGGTGATCCTAATAAGTGCAGAGGGTTTTTGAACCAGGTGGGCATTTACTTTGAGATGTTACCCCATGCATTTCCCTCTGACAGAGCTAAGGTGGGATTTCTCATCTCGTTACTCTCTGACACAGCTCTTGCCTGGGCTAATCCCTTGTGGGAGACTAATAAGCCTGTGATTTCAAATTTCCCTGAATTTGTGGCCTCCTTTCGCAGGGTATTTGATGTTTCAGCTTGTTCCTCCTCTGCTGCTAAACAACTGATGTCCATTCAGCAGGGTACAAGATCTGTTGCTCAGTATGCCATAGAGTTCTGTATGCTTGCCGCAGAGGTAGGTTGGAACAATGAAGCCCTTGTTGCTGCCTTCTTTCATGGGCTCTCTGATGTGATTAAAGACAATGTTGCTGCCAGAGATTTAACACAAGATCTCGAGGCATTAGTGTCTTTTTTTATCCTAATTGACATCAGACATAAGTGAGAGGCCCTCTTTCAAGGAGCGCTTGCGGAGGCTTCCTGTTCCATTGTCTCCTACGTGTTCGTTCCCACCCATGCCTCCCTCTCCTTCCATGCCTCCTGGTCCCGAGTCACCAGGTACTGCTGAACCTATGCAGTTGGGATTCACACGTCTCTCCATGGCGGAGAGGGCCTTTAGGAGGAGGGAGGGCCTCTGCCTCTATTGTGGGTTACAGGGCCACCTTTTGTCTTGTCCTACATGGCCAGGAAATTCTCACACCTAAGGTCCTGTCTGGGGCAGACCTTGAGTGATTTATCCTTGTCCCCGGAACCACTAAAGGAGAAACCTTTGGTCATGGTTGTTCTTTCCTGGGTGGACTCCTCCATAGTCACCCAGGCTCTTGTTGACTCTGGTGCTGTGGGCTATTTCATTGACAGTGCTTTTGTATCAAAGCACTCCATTCCTGTTTTGCCTTGGTCCATTCCACTTGCTATTGAGCCCATTGATGGCAGGCCCCTTCAGTCCGCACTCGTTACTCACAAAACTGCTCCGTTATCCATGGCTGTTGGGGCTCTCCATTTTGAAACCCTCCAGTTCCAGGTGATAAACTCTCCGCATTTTCCGATTGTTCTGGGTTATCCATGGCTCCAAAAGCACAATCCCAGTCTCGACTGGCGCAGGTCCGAAATTTTGTCGTGGTCTCTGCAATGTATTTCCACTTGTCTTCGGAAAACCAGTTAAAGTCTTGTGCACTTCTTTAGTATCTCAATTGCCAGAGGAGTACCGAGAGTTCCTAGACATTTTTGACAATGGGGGGTGCTGGTACATTGCCTCCTCACCGGTCTTACGATTGTGCCATAGACCTGTAACCCGGAGCCATTCCTCCTCAGGGCCGGGTTTACCCTCTGTCTGTTGCAGAGAATTGTGCTATGGAGGAGTATGTTGCTGATGTTCTGTCGCGGGGGATCATCAAAGACTTGGACTAGATTGGTTATCATAAAAAAATGCATTTTATTGTTAACGCAATATATTCCATCTGTACACTTGTCACACTATTTTATTGTTTTATGTTACAAAATTCAATAAAAACAACTTAAAAAAAAAAAAAACTTCTGAAAAAAATATTCAATTTTATAAAAATAAATACAAATCATATGGCTAGATTTAGAGTTTTGTCGGTAAAAAGCCGCGTAGCTAACGCTGCTTTTTTTTTCCCAATGCACCCTTCCAACAATGCTTGTATTTAGAGTTGTCTGAGGGGCTGCGTTAGAATCAAAAAAGGGTGCGTTGAGCCTAATGTAGCTCCACTTCAACCCTCAATACCAGCATTGCTAACGGTAGCGGTAAGCAGCTAAAACGTGCTTGTGCACAATATCCCCATAGGAAACCATGGGGCAGTTTCGGCTGAAAAAAAACCTAACACCTGCAAAAAAGCAGCATTCAGCTCCTAGCTATGAACCCCTAATCTGCTTCCCCTAACACCGCCAACCCCTATATTATATTTATTACCCCCTAATCTGCCCCCCCCCAACGTCGCCGCTACCTTATCTACACTTATTAACCCCTAATCTGCCGACCGGAACTCGCCGCCACTATAATAAATGTATTAACCCCTAACACACTCCCGCCTCGCAAACACTAGAATAAATAGTATTAACCCCTAATCTCCCGCCCGCACTGTTGCCGCTACTATAATAAAGTTATTAACCCCTAAACCTAACTCTAACCCTAACCCTAACACCCCCCTAACATAAATATAATTTAAATTAAACGAAATAACATTCCTAAAATTAACTAAATTATTCCTATTTAAAACTAAATACTTACCTATAAAATAAACCCTAATATAGCTAGAATATAAATAATATTTACATTGTAGCTATTTTAGGATTTATATTTATTTTACAGGCAACTTTGTATTTATTTTAACTAGGTACAATAGCTATTAAATAGTTAAGAACTATTTAATAGCTACCTAGTTAGAATAAATACAAAATTACATGTAAAATAAATCCTAACCTAAGTTACAATTAAACCTAACACTACACTATCATTAAATTAATTAAATAAATTACCTACAATTACCTAAAATAAAATAAACTATTCTATATTACAAAAAAAACAAACACTAAATTACAAAAAATAAAAAAGAATTACAAGCAGTTTAAACTAATTACACCTAATCTAAGCCCCTAATAAAATAAAAAAGCCCCCCAAAATAAAAAATAAATTACAAAAGTAATCGGTTCTTTTACCAGCCCTTAAAAGGGCTTTTTGTTGGGCCTTGCCCCAAAGTAATCACCTCTTTTACCTGAAAATAGAATACAATACCCCTCTCAACATCACAACCCACCACCCACATACCCCTACTCTAACCCACCCAAACCCCCCTTAAAAAAAACCTATCGCTAACCCCCTGAAGATCATCCTACCTTGAGTCGTCTTCACCCAGCCAAGCCGAATTCTTCATCCAAGGTGCACAGAGGAGGTCCTTGATCCGGTAGAAGTCTTCATCCAAGCGGGGCAAGAAGAGGTCCTCCATCCGGTACAAGTGTTCATCCAGTCAGCGTCTTTAATCTTCATCCATCCAGAGTGGAGCCATCTTCAAAGGAGCCGACGGGGAGCCATCCTCTTCTACCGACGGACTAACTATGAATGAAGGTTCCTTTAAGGGACGTCATCCAAGATGGCGTCCCTTCAATTCTGATTGGCTGATAGAATTCTATCAGCCAATCAGATTGAAGTTCAATCCAATTGGCTGATCCAATCAGCCGATTGTATTGAACTCGCATTCTATTGGCTGTTCGATCAGCCAATAGAATGCGAGTTCAATACGATTGGCTGATCCCTGTTAGAGTTGCAGTGAGAGAAACCTTAACAGGGATAACACCCTGTATTTGGGGTTGTTAGATAATTAACATTCTTGGCCCTACCTGTGCCCAAATCTGCCTTAACCAAATTATCATGTAGATTGGCAACTCATGTAAGATGAAATAGGGAATGCTTTAAACTCCTCAAATTATGGATTATTACATTATATTACATTACCAATGTCAATCTTGAGAGTAGCCTTGAACCTAACTCATTTACTTCTTTTTGACTTAATATAACGAAGGGTAATTTTACACCATTTTTTTTTACAACTACTCCTTCAGGAACATAACCCTGCTGTAAACTGATGGCTTCCTTTATTAACTTACATGAGCATTTCTACTGAAATCTCAACAGATATAACCAAAATAATAAAGTGTAGCTACACTTAAAAGTAGAGGTGAAATCAGTGCAGTTTAATTTTTGTTACATCCAAAATAATTAAATCAATATTTTGTGCTGAATTACCTTAATCATACAATAAGCTAATAGTTAATATACTTGTTCCAAGCAACACTCAGATCGTAAAGGTTATGATGCTACTGTTAGTTCCATCTAGTGGCCAAAATCATTACATCCATTATTAACTGATCCTGGGGGAAAAAACAGCATCTACAGTAATTTAGCACACCATAGACATCTGCGATATTTTAAATTAGAGACTTCAAAATTCCTCAATAGCATGGCCTAGCATCATGTTGGTAATATTTGGATCAACATGACATAGCCATAGTTTGTTATGCAACTTATCAAATGTATTCTGTCACACAACTATTCTATGGTTGCAGAGTTTATTTACCTCCATAAAATGGAAACTGGCAAATTAACAAGCATGACTTGTCAGTTTATTAATCTTCCTGCAGCATTAGACTGCTGGCATAGTATGACTATATTGATTATACCTTTTAGTTTTGGAATACCACCCATTATAAAACACACTAAACTGCAATACCACACACACACACACACACACATTAGATTTCTGTAAATATTTATAAAAACAATGCAATTTATACCAAGCCGGTAGACCATCCCTCATAGTTTACACATGAAATATTTCATCCTAATCACATCAAACACATAATTTATAGCCAAGCTCACAGAACCATTACAATATACAGGAATTACTTTTGCAATAGCAAACACCACCGGAGAGTGTCAGAATACCTTAATTAAAATTTCCTGAAGTTTACAACAACACATCAAGCGTGATAGAATTTTTATTTTTTATTTTTTTTAATAATTTTTATTGAGGTTAAATATGCAATATAACAGACAGGTGAAATTTCAAGTGTCATACAGAAATACAGAGAAAAGAGCACATCAGGCACTTTGCCCAAAAAAATAATAATATATAATCACTTCTATTATCTAATTTACTTCATTCTCTTGATATCACTTGCTGAAAAGCATATCTAGATATGCTCAGTAGCTGCTGATTGGTTGCTGCACATAAAGGCCTTGTGTGATTGGCTCACACATGTGCATTGCTATTTCTTCAACAAAGGATATCTAAAGAATTGAGCAAATTAGACAATAGAAGTAAATTGGAAAGTTGTTTAAAATTGCATGCCCTATCTGAATTATGAAAGTTTAATTTTGACTAGACTGTCCCTTTAAGTCTGTGGGAGAACAAAACTATTAATATTGAACAAAAATATATATAAAAGTTTAGAAAATCTGCTATCCTATAGCTATGTATTTTGAGTGGTATGGTGGAATATGCAAGTATGAATTATTGGATTTAGAATTTTCTTTGCTTCTTTATAATGACATTAATAGAATAAACATGTAGTTATACACAATATAAATATATAATGTAGAGAATACAAACTGTTTTTTAAGCTTTATAATCTTAGAAAAGTATAATTATGGTTGCAGCATTGGCAAGAGAAGCCGCAGAGTTAGCCTCTGGACACAATTAAGTGTTTCCAGAGTACATTAGTAGGTGGGGGGGGGGGGGGGGGGTAGGTTAAAAGGAGCCATTCGGGTATTTTGAGAGTCATATACAGTACCAAAGCAAATGCTTTAAACAAGTATATAATTAAACATAGGCAGGGTATTGAAATTAGCTCACCAGGGCTATTTATGTGAGTATAATCATGTAGCTAGCAGGCCCCATGCTGTGTATACTTAGGTATTTTGAGAACTGTAGGGATTATTTTAAAGATTATATGTAAAAGAGGCATTAGTAACTGTTTACCAGTAGGTAGAATTGTTATACATGTGTCTAGGCAAGGCAGCAAAATTGACGCTGGTTAAATAGCATGAAGATAGTATTATGAATAGGGAGACTATACATAAAAGCACTAGTGTAGGACCAGCCTCTCCTAGCACTTTTTTTTCTAACATCCTAGATACCTGTTATAAGGATAATATATGTGAGATTAAACGTTTGGTGTAGGCAAATAAATGGATAAAAAAAAAAAGTCTACTGTTCCTCAAATCATACCAGACATATACATTGCAAAATAAAATAAACTTATAACAAGCCCCGAGTTATTACCAATGGGTGCAGCTAACAAGGAAATTGTATGCATAGTAACTGTAGAAACTAAAAGCTATAAGCTACGGGGGGGGGGCGGAGCCGACCAGCAAGCCGAATGGTCGCACAACACTCGAGCTCCGGCTAATGCTCTCTATAATGGGCACTCTATAACGAATTACTGACTATCACTGGGTCACTAATCACAAATACAGACTAACTGAGGCTGAACGTGAACTTTTTATTAAGAGCCGGTGATTTCACGGAGCTCTGCGGAGGAAGATACAGTGTGGGGCCTACTGACAGTCCCTGAGGACGGAAGAGCACAGAAGAGAGATCCGGCATGATGTGGTGAGATCCGGGATGAATCAGACTACAACTAGCTATGAGTAGATCGGAATGATCGCTACCCACAAACACATAAACCGGCAGCCATAAACAGTTATTAGGACGATGTGGACTCACGGAGGTGGCGCGCCCTGGGCCTGTTAGCCAAGTGACGCAGGTGGATATTCCGAACCGGGCGTTCAGCATTCCTGAAGAGGTGAGCTAAAACCTTACAGTATAGCCCTATCACCTTGACAAACTCGGCCACCACACCATATACAAGCCCACGGATACCAGCTGCCCTATAACCCAGTCTCCTATAACCACAACTTGCATGATCCGGGACTCGTTACCATTAGCCTCCATTAACAAGTGGGACATCAGAAGCCTGTTCTTTTTTCTATCTGTAATGCAGAGTTATGTTAATTAATACGCAAAACTGCTTGGATATACTGCACTACCGCAATGCTTGATATAAACCTCCCATATATAAAGTACAAAGGGAGAGCTTGGACATTAATAACTAAGAGACACCACACACTAAAGCAGAAGGACACTAGGCCTCCCAGGCTTGTTCATAGCTCAAGGCGGGCAGACATACGGAAGGTTTGCAAAACTTTTTAGTTAATGCTGCATGGGCACAGTTCCTGATATAAACCTTCTGAAAGAAAACGGAAGAGAACACCTAGACATTTATAAACAAGAGAGGTGAAAATATATAAGACACCCTAACAAAATGACCTCCAAAAGTAAAAACAAGACTGACAAGGCACTGAAGGGGAATATAACTGCAGGAGGCAAACTGAACTGTTATTTCAAAAGCCAAGACACATGTGCCATAGGTGACATGAGACTACAGGCTCCTGATTCACCAGAATCCATTTCCCAGACTGCCACCACAGTAATAGATGACACAACCCATATCACACGTGCTGATCTCCAAACCCTGTCTACCAAAGCAGATCTAGCAGCTATTGTTCTACAAGTCAGTAAAGCCATAAAAGATGGCCTGGCAGAAGTGAAGAAAGACATCAATGAACTGGGTGATAGGGTCCTGGAACTAGAGGAGCAAGTAGAAGAAGTTAATAAAGCTGCAGATAACACCACCCAAGCCTTCCAGTATCAACATGAGGCTATAGAAAGTTTACAGATCCAAATGGAAGACCTTGACAACAGGGGACGAAGACAGAACCTCAGGATAAGAGGTATCCATGAAAAGATACTCCCACAACAGCTTTCCTCCTACCTCCAGAACCTCTTCAAATTTCTGCTCGACCTGGAGAAAGAACCCATCCCTCTAGACAGAGCCCACAGGGCCCTGAGACCAAAACCTTCTGACAATTTGCCCCCCAGAGACGTCATCCTATGCTGCCACAGATTTGCAGACAAGGAAAAACTCCTGCAAGCGGCCAGGAAAAAGGCACCAATCTACTTTGGAGAAGATGCCCTACAAGTCTACTCTGACCTTAGTCCAATCACTCTGGCTAAACGCAAGGAAGCTAGGTACTTAACCTTACACCTGCAGGATCTAGGCATTGCTTACAGATGGGGCTTCCCTTTCGCTGTCAAGGTGCTGAAGGATGAGAAAACTTACGTATATCGTCGCCCAGAGGATCTAGAGTTATTTTGCAAACAGCTTGACATCTCGCTCCCATCTCTGCCTAAGATTTCAGAAGCTGCAAAAAGCGACCCCCAGAGGAGATCATCTTCACCCAAACCACAAAGAAGGAGCTGGTCTACTAGACCAACCAAGAGAAGGAACATCACAATGACTGACCCTCTTATCCACTCTAAAGATCCGCCATGAGAAGATGTCTGATAATAGAGGTTTTTCTTTTGACTCATCTCATCCTTTCTCCCCGTTCCCTCTTTCTCACTTCCTTTATTCATAGATAATTTCATAGTATGGATACGGGACTTATCATTTTGTCCTTACAGCCTTTTTTATACGGACCCAGTTGATTGTGACAGATTTCATTTAGTAACATGTTTACACTAGCTCATTTATGCCCATTAGTGAGTTGAAGGCTAAGTCACCAGCCTTAGTTTCCCCCCCGCTCACCCATTATCTGTTTATTCTTTTAAATGAATAGTGATGGAAATGTTTCTATTATGTTTTACTTGTTCTATTTACATGTCTATTTTTATTTGTTTGTTATACTGACCGATTGTATTGCTATGCTTACTCCTCCTAGATTTCCGCTTCCAGGTTTTTGTAGCTTTGTTGGCCCTGATTGTCCACACTTCCCTACAGCCATGCTGCTGTGTTCTGAATACAGAGGGTCCCTATATACTCCACGCATCTCCCTTTCTCAGGTAAGACAGACTCAACAGATGCCCACTACCAGTAAAACTCATGACGGTTCCTAATATACAGATTATATCCCAAAACACTAAGGGCCTTAATTCACCTAATAAACGCTCTGTTGCCCTAAAACACTTCGCTAAAACCCCCCATTCCATCATATTCCTACAGGAAACTCACTTCGTAGCGGGTTCAGAACCTTCCCTGACTTCAAGAGATTTCCCTGTCAGTTACCATAACGCATACCTCACTAAGAAACAGGGGGTTAGCATACTTCTCCATAAACACTTGCAATTTCAGTTGCATAATAAGGTTGTAGACACTGAAGGCAGGATTATTATTCTAGTTGGGCTTTTGTTTAATAATCCAATTACTCTTGTTAATATTTATGCCCCCTTTAGCCGTAGAAAACATTTTTTCCAAAAAATGCTATCCATGGTTTTGGAACATAGGAGGGGCCCAATAGTTATGGGTGGAGATTTTAACACCACACTTGACCCAACCATGGACTCTTCCGCAAAATATGGACAGTCTAGAACCAGGGCACCGAACACACTTCTTACCTGTATGGAAGAATTAGGCCTTTTAGATGCATGGAGAATACAACACCCGACACAACACAATTACACCTTTTACTCCCACCCTTGGGCAACCTACACCCGTATAGATTACCTGTTCATTGACCAGGATCACCTATCCCTGTTGAAAGACTCTGACATCCAACCTACGGCCTGGTCCGACCATTCCGCCATAAGCATGGTTCTAGAGTGGCCTGACACACCAAACACAACTTTTACTTGGAGAATAGATGACTCACTCCTTCACTACCCCCCAACCCAAGAAAAATTACAAACGGCAATCTCTGAATACTTCCAATTTAATGATAACGGTGACTCACACCCTAGCTATGTATGGGAAGCACATAAGGCCTTTATCCGAGGGGAATGTATAAAACAAAAAGCTAGATTGAAAAAACAGTATCAGTCCTCCATAGCTTCGTTAACTGCACAATTACATGGTCTAGAAACACAACACAAACATGATCCTTCTAACAGAACACTCCTATCACAGGTTACGAAGACTAGACTAGAAATTAATAACATACTATCCAAAGAAGCACAGAGAAAGGCATTAGCTCTGAAGAAAATGTATTTCTTCGAAAGCAACAGAGCAGGGCCCAGACTAGCTAGACTATTGAACCAACAGCACACAAAGTCCCACATTAACAAACTAGTGACGCCGTTAGGCCAACAACTGATAGATAGTGGGGAAATAGCGAATCAGTTCAGAAGTTATTACTCAGAGTTATACAATTTACAGACACCCAGTTCCCCGAACAGGCTGACCGCTCTCCAAGCCTACATCACAGAGGCCAATCTCCCTAAAATACAAACACAGCTACGAGATGACTTTGAAACACCCATTTCCCTCCAAGAAATTCTCTCGGTGATTGCGAAATTACCTTCCAAAAAAATCCCAGGACCCGATGGGTTTACCGGTACTTATTATAAAATGTACAGATCCTCCCTCGCCCCACACCTTTTAAAGTTATTCCACACCATAGATGACGGCCACGCGCTCCCCACAGAGATGCAGCAAGCCCACATCTCAGTTATCTTAAAATCTGGCAAAACTCCCACAGACCCTAGAAGCTACAGGCCTATCTCCCTGCTAAATGTAGATCTCAAGATCTTGGGAAAGATCCTAGCAAAGAGACTGAACAAATTACTTTGAAAATGTTATACACACCGATCAGGTCGGATTTATCCCCCACAGAGAGGCAGGGACAATACAATAAGAGCCCTGACCCTTATGTCCTATACCGAATGTCATAATATCCCGACAGTCTTCTTGGCAACAGACGCCGAGAAGGCCTTGACAGGCTCGATTGGCAGTTCCTTAGAGAAACCCCTACTAGATATTGGACTAGGACCCCAGATCTCAGTAGAGATCTTTAGTTTGTATGCACACCCCACTGCGAGGGGTACGGGCAAATGGTGTCCTCTCTCCCCCGTTCCAAATCAGGAATGGGACGAGACAGGGCTGCCCGTTGTCCCCCCTCTTGGTTCGTACTTACCATGGAAGTACTAGCAGCGCATGTCCGCAATAATCACTCTATAAAGGGTGTGGAAATCGGCCCCCATAATTTCAAGATCGCCTTATATGCGGATGACGTTCTTTTCACTATCACAGACCCAACACAGTCCCTATCAGCAACTATGCATGAATTACACAGATTTGGAACCCATTCTAATTTTGTAGTAAACACAACCAAGTCAGAGTTATTGAACATTTCCCTCCGGCGAGAAGAATTTATGAAACTTGCAGAAATCTGCCCATTAACGCTTAGAACAGATTCTATAAAATACCTAGGTATTCATTTATCTCCCAACCCCACCACCCTTTTTAAAAAAAACTTTGAAGATCTCCTATCATGAACACAAAAAGACTTAAATTCCTGGGCGACAAAACCCCTGTCTTGGTGGGGGAAAATACAGTGCATAAAAATGACAACCTTACCAAGAATCCTATATATACTTCAAGCTCTCCCTATAGCGTTGCCTGGTTGGTTCCCACTGAGGCTCCAAAGTCATATAAACAGGTTTATCTGGGGCTCTAGCAAACCCCGAGTTAACAAAGCTACGATGTACAGAACTACTCTGGCAGGTGGCTGGTCTACCGAATCTTCAGGTGTATTTAGAAGCCATTGTACTTCAGAGAGTGTATGATTGGCACACGTCCTCAGAGCACAAGGCATGGATAGCATTAGACTCACAGATCTTAAAGGTTCCCTCAGTGGGAGCTTTATGCTGGGTTCCTAGGTCCTTGAGACCTCCAAGTTGCATAACCCTTCCTATACACAAACACTTTTTTGAGGCATGGGACACAATTAAGCATAAAAGACGAGACATCACAGGGCCTAGATCCCCCCTCTTTCCCGTCCCCCTCAATGCTGAACTTACAGGAGGACTAGATAAGAACTTCCAAAGGAGAGCTGAATGGGGATACACCACCCCTTTAGCGGAGTTTATAAGAGAAGGTAAACTTAAGGATAGAGAAGAATTAAAAGAGGTGGCGCATGGCGCATACCATCCTTGGCTAAAATATAGGCAGCTCACACATTTTCTCCTTACTACACCATATAAGACAGACTTTCTGAGGCCCTTGACTACATTCGAGAAGCTTTGCTCAACCAATACTCCAATGCCCCACACGCTTTCTAAAATGCACGGCATATTACAGATGTATATGAGAGAGAAACTCCCTTCATACACTACTAATTGGCACAGGGAACTGGGCGACACCTTTAACACAGAGGACTGGGGATCAATATTTCTTCATACTAAAAAATCCTCAACCTCACCAAAGATCCTAGAATTAAACTTCAGAGTGTTAATACGCTGGTACCTAACCCCGACAAGACTACGCTCTATATATCCAAACTCTAGTGACTTATGCTGGAGGGGCTGTGGGAATAGAGGAAGTTACCTTCACATGTGGTGGGAATGCGACTTTGTTAAACAACTCTGGCTCTACATTGAGGAACATTTTAGAAACAGCTTAATCACAGACCTCCGCCTCACACCTCAGATAGCACTACTAAACAAACCCCCTCAAGTTCCCTGCAAGATTAGGAGACAATTATTGCAGATAGGAATTAATAGCGCCAAAGCCCTAATAGCATTGAGATGGAAATCACCTACTCTTCTGACTGGACAAATGTGGTTAGTCAAAACTGAAGAGTTGCTGAGCCTTGAGGAATTTGGCTATCTTAAAAGACTCAGGTTATAATTCTTCCATAATATGAGATTCCTATGGGATGAATCACTGACAAGGACTAGACCCCACCCCAATTTGACTGTGCCTCGACAAGACCTTGACACAAATGTGATGCGTGGAGATAGGGACCCTTCTCCCCCCCTACTGGATGGAGCTAACACATAGGCTTCTCCATAAACCTGATAGGGGCCTCAACTAATGATATAATTGTAGGGAGCCTAAACCCTTTTTCTATCACCCAATTATGGAACCAAGATAGAGGAGATAAGACTTGGTCACCAGCTCAATTTCACTTAGCATATGCAATTCTCTCTAATAGCTACGAAGGTATCAATGGTCAGTAACGTTTTGTTCTTGTTTTGTTTCCGTTCATTGTTTTCTTTCTTTTCTTTACTTTTGTTTGTAATGTGTCATATTTCGCCTTAAAAACACCATCTGGGACTACCTTGCTACTGAAAGTACACCTATTATATTGTATCGCCTTTACGGTAAGTGTACCGTTGTTTGTAACCTTTTCTTATTTCGTACTTACAATCAATAAAGATGGTAATTTAAAAAAAAAAAAAAAAAAAAAAGCTATAAGCTACATAGGATCATAAATATGATATTTTCATATATTCTCACAACCAGCTTCATGTTATATAAAGCATTTAGGTCGATCAATATATAAATATAAATTACCACCACAAGTGCAATCTAATGAGACTGAATATAGTGGACAATATTGCTTATAGTATGATGTAGTTCAAAATATTTCAAGAATGTTGTTCATGGTCTAAAACATTGTTGATACTTATTAAAATTTAGAGAGGCCTGTGTAAGCTTATCTAGATATACAAAAGCTCTAAACAGACTCTCAAGCTCATAGCTATCATAAATTCTAGAGGTCTGTAATGACATGCTTAGTAAAATTATATGGGTCATGTGTGTATATGACAACAACTAGGGGAGAGAATGAACCCAAATACTAGGTGTTTGCCCCAATCATACATCTTACATATTTAAGGGTATTTATATTTGAAATGCACACATACAGTTTAGGCAGGTAAACGTGTGATTGTAGTAGTCCCTTGATGGAAGTTAGTCCCATAAGAATACCCTTTGAACCATAAAAAGAAAACTTAATATAGTCTCTAGACCTGTTAATATATTAAACTTTCACCATTGTTATATTTGCTGCAATCCGCTATGGCAATTATAGCATGCTGTGCACTTTATATTTTAACCTTGTCTATCAAGGGAATGAGTTAATCTAGTCGGGCTGAAACATGAGGGCTTTATATCAGAAGGGAAGATCCTAATGGTAGATTTTCTTAGCCTACTCCAACTTTTCTGAGACAGAGATGACGTTGTTCACTATTTACCTCAAAGGGTTTAAGCCAAGAGAAATGAAGAAAATAGCACTGTTGCCATATAAGAGAGAGTCGTGGCGATGTCTCCTTTATCTTTGGGCCCACTAGAGAAACACTATCGGCTAGATTTAGAGTTCGGCGGTAGATGGGCTGTTAACGCCACGCGTGTTTATGTCTAACGCACGTCATTGTTTGACTCCGGTATTTAGAGTTAATATAAGACCATCTAACGATGCTCCTAACGCGTGTATGTCACACGCGTAATCCTGCCCGCGTTAGACAGTCTCCCATAGAGATCAATGGGAAATCAAATAAATTGCCTTTTTTCACCTAACACTCGATCTCGCGAGAATACGCACAGCTCGGTCATATGACGCATACCACATCATGCACAACAATAACACGCCGCAAATGTCACAACAACAATCAATCAACAAAGCACACAAGCATTACACATTCACAAGCGGGGGAAGTTTTAATACTATTTATACGGGGAATACGCATATACTTTAAGATGCGGAAAATCGCACAATAACAACAAGGATTAAAAAATATATACATACACTAGAAACAAAATCGCATTCAATATCATTATATATTATGAAAAACATACATATACAACACTTCACAAAGAACACACCATCGCAAATTCACATTTAAAATGAATACTTTTGGACAATGAAAGCGAAAACGAACACTATGACATCATCGCATTCTACACATTCCACAAATACCAACTCTAAATGAGCATGCGCAAATTAACACACCTAATACACATTGCAATAATATTAATTGCTAATAAAGCACACCTGAACACTAATTACAATGGAAATTGGGACATCATTAAACATTTACACAGGGTATATAAGCACCACACAAGCATGGCTTCTTTGACTGTGTTGCTGGTGGGTCTTTTGAGATTTAAGAATAGAGAGTTAGAGATTTTTTGAGAGTGAGTTAGTGTTAGCGTGAGAGAGTCAGTTGGTAGTGTTAGCGTGAGAGAGTCAGTTGGTAGTGTTAGCGTGAGAGAGTCAGTTGGTAGTGTTAGCGTGAGAGAGTGAGTGAGTTAGTGGGAGTTAGTGGGAGTGGGAGAGAGTCTGTTAGTGGGAGCGTGAGTGAGTTAGTGGGAGTTATTAGTGATAGTTGTTAGTGTGAGCGTCAGTTAGTGGTAGTTAGTGAGCGTTAGTGGGAGTGTTTGTTATTGAGAATTAGAAGTAGTGTGAGTTAGCGAGCGAGTGATTTATCTGTACACTTAACACATATACACGCAAACACATTCAATACATACATACACTTATCAAAAACACTACATACACTCCATACCCCCTACCCCCCTCATACTACACTCCATACCCCATTCCTTGTAGTCCCCATTCCCTTTCATCCCATTTACTCTTATCCCATACCCCATACCCATCCCATACCCATCCCCTAGTTACATTTAGTTTACATATCCTCCTTTTAGTCTTATTCTTTTCGTTTATTTAAATACTCCTTACCCTCTTTGTTTTGTTTACATCCCTCACACTTTAAGCACCTTTTTTGTCTTTTTAGTTCTTTATTTTGACCCCCCTTTCATTTCATCACACTCACTTTTTGTTTGATTATTTGGGGTTTAGTTTAGGGAGGAGATGGAGGCCAGGCAGGGGACAGGTAGAGGGGGGAGTAGAGGGAGGGGGAGAGGAACAGGGCAGGAAGGGGGGCAGGAAGCGGGGTGGAAGCGGTGGGTGGACCCAGCCACTTGGTTCAAGATGACCAAGTGGCTGGGCCCAGTGGCGGTCAGAGTAGGGCTTCACAGTCCGGGAAACAGAGGGCATCGTCACAGGGGAAGGCCAAGGCGACTAGGGAGGCGAGGTTTACGATGGAGGAGAAGGAGGCCCTCGTAGAGGCCTATATAGCCAGGCATAGGATGCTGCAGCACCAGAAGACTACCCCGACTGACAGGAGGAGGCTCTGGAACGAGATTAGGAATGCAGTCAATGCAGTGGGTGGCCGGAACCGGGATATGGATTCTATAAAACATCGGTACCGGGACTGTAAACTTGAACTTAAAAAAAAGTTAAGCCTGGAGGCCCGACATGCCGCAGGGACCGGTGGCGGCCCTGCCCTTGAAATGGAGTACTGCAGATGGGATGAAATGTTGCGGCCCAGCATCTCCGAGGTGGAAGTAGTCGGTATCGGAGGAATCGATACCGGGAACCTGCCACTCTCATCTGACGGTAAGCTCATTGAACAATAATTTCACATACGAATGTATTTCAATGGACACTATACGCAAACATTTACTTTCATGATTGAGGTAGCGAATACAATTTGACAAAACATTCAAATGTACTTATATTACCTAATTTGATTCATTCTTGAGATATATTTTAATGAAGAAATAGCCATGCACACGGTGAAACAATCACAGGAGGCAGCTATATTCAGCTAACAATCAGCATCTTATAAGCATATTTAGATATGCTTTTCAGCAAAGAATATCCAGAGAATGAAGCTAATTAGATAAGAAAAGTACATTCGAAAGTTGATACTAAATGTATGCTTCTAAATCATGAAAGATAAAACATTGGGTTTCATGTGTTAAGGATCAGATTAATGCTATTACGCTGTTTACACGCATTCTATTACTTTGCGGTTACATCAGTATCTAGGCTATAGGTTAGGTGTGCATTTAAACAGACTGAAAACAAACGCAAAAACATTCACATTGACCAGATATCACAAATACGGTTTAGAAAAAGCGGAAATCGTATTGATTGTTTGTTACATTTCAAAGTGGATTAATGATTCTGCATTTGTAATTGTATCGTAAGCTAAGTCATTTAAACCTTGATTTGCAAATATGCTAATATATATATATATTTTTTTTTATTTTTTATTTATATACAGAGTCTGGGGACGAGGCAGCACAGCCTCCTGCATCTCCCCGGGATGAGAGTGGTGGTGAGGAATTCCCACTTCGGAGGGAAGAGGCCCCCCGTGACGAACAGCGCACGGGAGATGATGAAGAGGCCCCGGAAGCACAGGAGGATCCCGCTGAACCCGCGGAACCCGCGGAACCAGAGGTCCCTCAAAGACCCGCACCTCCGCCGTGCACGGGCACCCCGCCGTGCACGGGTTCAACAGGCACAACAAGAAGAAATAGCGGAGGTGCGGGTTCTACTGGAGTACATAGACCAGATGCGTACCTCCCGGATAGAAAACATAGAAGGACGACGCAGAATACTTGATGGGCAGAATCAAATAATTCAAGGCCAAAATGAAATAATCAATATACTGAATAGAATACAAGAAGGACAAACAAGAATGTTTAATCTACATCAGGAAATGTTCACATTTTTCCGGGAGGCGCATGCTGGTCTACCTCCTGTTGCTGGGCCTCTTGTTGCTGGGCCTCTTGCTGCTGGGCCATCTCCTCCTGCCGGCCCATCTCATCCTCCTCCTCAGCCATCTACTCCTCCTCCTCCTCAGCCATCTACTCCTCCTCCTCCTCAGCCATCTTCTCCTCCTCATCCATCTTCTCCTCCTCCTCAGCCATCTACTCCTCACCTTGGTCGTCCCAGTACTCTTCCTTCCACTCCTCCCACAACAGCTCCAAGGAGGACTCTTCGGAGTCGGCAGTTGCCTCTCCCAGAGCCTCAGCCCCGTGGGAAGAGGGGAAGGAAGAGGAAGTAAGTATTTTTTTTCCATCTTCAAATATTTTTTTTGTGTAATGGATAGGTATGTGATGATGTGGTTTTCATACACTTGTGGACCACACTCTGTATATAATCGACTTCTATGGGACCGGGTCCATGGAGGAAGATTCTTTGCAGAGTGTGGGTTATAAGTGTGTGAAAACCACATCATCACATACCTATCCTTGTTCATGATATTGATTGGTTTCTGTGATGTGATGTCCAAACTGTTTCCCGAATCGCTAACTAAATTACCATAACAATTATCCATGATGGCATATTACTGTTTGAATGCCAATAACACAGCTTAAAGGGACAGTCAGAAAATTATTGATTACAAAGAAAACACTGTATTACGCATTATAAAGTTTGAAACAACAAAACATGGAGAAATACATGTGTGACTTATGTGCTTACCCTTGTATCTATGACTATGAAAAATGACCACTTATTTGTTGTTCTGACATAACAACATTTTAGATATCAATGATCAATACATGGTCAATAATATGCTGTATGAGCACAAGGTTTTACATATACAAATGCTATCCAAATGCCCTCTAGTGCTCAAATTGTATAATGATTACAAGCACTCTTCAAGATTTAAGAAATGAGCACACCAACCTCATAGGTTTAGAGAGCAAATGTAAATAAACCCAGACAAATGTTCAATTGTTGATAAACATTTGATATCCTTGATATTACAGAATTGACTTTTCGAATAATGTTTAAAATTTTTTTTTCTAAACTGTCCCTTTAACAACATTACATATGCTAACACATATTTTAAGCTTGTTGGTATATCTACATGTACTTTGTAAAAAAAAAAATTTTTTAAATAACATTTATATTGACGTGTTAAATAAAGTCTATTTTCTTTAAGAGACATTATTGTGTTAATATTTTATTGTAAATATTTTTTTTTTAACAATGAATATGGTTTAAAGTCCTTTTAGGAGTGGGGGGGGGGGAAATATGCTAACAAAAATAAATTTGAAGATTAAACTATGTGGATCTCATACATGATACAAAAAACAACATTTGCATTCAAGGGACAGTATCCTATATTTTTTACATAACTGTATGTAATAGACACTACTACAAACAACAAGATTAACATATACTGATATCAATATTAAAAAGCTTCAAACACTTGCAAATAAAATAGGGTTAGCTATATTGAAAATATAGATGAACCACCATTACAACCGTAAAACAACACAATACCCCATCATTAACATATGAAAAGACCCTTTACACAAACTGGACAAAGCTGGAGATGGTACTCACATGAAACTCATTGGCTTTGCGAGGAGTAAGAAAATTACTTACATTTTATTACAACACAAGACAAAATAAACCGATTGGTTAAACAATGGACTATCTAACTAGAGACAAAATCAAATATTTTTATTTATAATGTGAGTGTCTAATGAACCTTTCATAAAATATACAACGAAATTACATTTAGAAGAAGTCGGCATCATATATTTAGCATATGATAAATGCATATTGATTACTTTATTCAAACACAATAGCGCATATTTATTAATTAGATATGTTCAACATTAAACACAACAGTAATTTTTCAGAAAAAGGAACATTGTTGACAAACATATTAAACATGGACTGGAGAGATTTGCACTTGCCTATAAATATCCTATGCATGAAAACATTTTGCTTTCGTTCGTTGATTCAACCAGACATCCAGCAAAAGAGAATGTGTTGGTCTTTATCAGCTACGGGTCAACAATGTAACATGATGCAAATAATACATATTCGCAAGCTTTGTAAAATTGCATGCAGTCACAAACGTTTTTAACGTGCACAAATATTGCGGGACTACGCAATCCAATCACACGTTTTTTTACCTTTACATGTTCCGTCTTAACATGGCGCTTCCTTGATCACGTAAGAACGCCATCCAATGAAAGGCACATTATTGATCACGTAAGAACGCACACAAAAAAAAAAGGCGCATCCTTGATCGCGTCAAAACGCAATCCAATAAAAGGCATATTCCTGATCACGTAAGAACGTCAGTCAATACAAGGAATCATTGACAGCCTGGCAGGTGACGTCTTAAGCAACATGGCGCATCCGAGATCGCTGAAAAAACGCAGGACAATACAAGGACTCAGTGACATCTTGGCATATCACTAAGAAACGTATTTATATTTTAGGAACTAGTATGTGTGTAGATTGCTATCTAGGAATGTCACCAAATCATGAATCATCTTTTCGGACTTGACTGTCCCTTGAACTATAGCTATGGTGTATATCTTTAACATTTAAAAGATACACATGAAAATACATATGCCATTGATGTTTTAAGATATGTTTGGATTGTTGTTGAATAACAATAGTTATACATGTATTGATTAAACGTGTCATTTATTCAAGTTTAATTATTGTCAGCCTACCGATAGCCATATATGGGAGGAGATGTATTTTGTTAACATATTAGTTAACTAATATTCATCATCTACATTATTTGCATTACACACAGAGATTGATTTGGTTACACTTTGACAATAATATAGATTTGAAAATGAAATACAGGTGCTGTCAACATTACAATAAGATTGTTTATTAATAAAACTATATGTCCTTGTTCTTGTAAAAAGGACAAAAAACGCTTTACAAATGAAATACATTCATTTACAATAGTGATCAACATCACTTAAAGGGACATTATTTTGTTTTTAAAAAGAGCATACACATAGTCAATACTATTTAAATAAAATTAACACTTTACAGGGATTATATCATTGTATCAATACTCAGATCATTTGGTAAAGGTGCATCAATTCATGCAGAGTTTATAAATACACACATGGATCTGAACATTTAAATATACATATATACACAAATACAAAAATACAAAAATATATATACATATATAAAGAAATTACTCTGCTAATCATAATCAGGCAATGATAGAGCTAAGAGAAAATAATATAAACACACATTGGAGATGTTAATCTTAAAGTCATTTACTATTGTCTTACATATATGATTTCATTATAACAAATATATTTGTTAGGTCCCTTTAAGGATAAACAACATAAACTAGAGCTTTCAAAAAATAACAGGAAGAATGAGGACAAAGATTTGTGAAATAAAATGTATTTTATTAGTATGTAAGAAAACATACACAACGTTTATAAATAATCTTGTAAAAATAAGGAATATATGAGCCATATGACAAGGTAACACAGTGCATCACAGTCCATGAAGAGAGTTGCCAAGGGCCACCATAGCCCCATTGGAGACACATGGCAAGGTAACACAGTGCATCACAGTCCATGAAGAGAGTTGCCAAGGGCCACCATAGCCCCATTGGAGACACATGGCAAGGTAACACAGTGCATCACAGTCCATGAAGAGAGTTGCCAAGGGCCAGCATAGCCCCATTGGAGACACATGGCAAGGTAACACAGTGCATCACAGTCCATGAAGAGAGTTGCCAAGGGCCACCATAGCCCCATTGGAGACACATGGCAAGGTAACACAGTGCATCACAGTCCATGAAGAGAGTTGCCAAGGGCCACCATAGCCCCATTGGAGACACATGGCAAGGTAACACAGTGCATCACAGTCCATGAAGAGAGTTGCCAAGGGCCAGCATAGCCCCATTGGAGACACATGGCAAGGTAACACAGTGCATCACAGTCCATGAAGAGAGTTGCCAAGGGCCACCATAGCCCCATTGGAGACACATGGCAAGGTAACACAGTGCATCACAGTCCATGAAGAGAGTTGCCAAGGGCCACCATAGCCCCATTGGAGACACATGGCAAGGTAACACAGTGCATCACAGTCCATGAAGAGAGTTGCCAAGGGCCAGCATAGCCCCATTGGAGACACATGGCAAGGTAACACAGTGCATCACAGTCCATGAAGAGAGTTGCCAAGGGCCACCATAGCCCCATTGGAGACACATGGCAAGGTAACACAGTGCATCACAGTCCATGAAGAGAGTTGCCAAGGGCCAGCATAGCCCCATTGGAGACACATGGCAAGGTAACACAGTGCATCACAGTCCATGAAGAGAGTTGCCAAGGGCCACCATAGCCCCATTGGAGACACATGGCAAGGTAACACAGTGCATCACAGTCCATGAAGAGAGTTGCCAAGGGCCAGCATAGCCTCATTGGAGACACATGACAAGGTAAAAGAGTGCAACAGGCACAACAATAAACTGATAAAAAGGCCAAATGGCAACAATATAAATACTAATTCAACATGTGGACGGAGGATTATTATCTGCCACCATGGAGCATATCCAGATCCTCCACTTACTGGTCATCATCTTCATTGTCCTGTGCATGTCCAGCTCCAGATTCAGGCCTTGAACGTAATTGCATAATTTCACGCAGAGTCAAGTCCTGAACCCGGAGCTGGGCCTGCATGGTGTTGTTCATCCCTCTCAGGACATCTGCGTTCCTCAACACGGCCTGCTCTACTCTTGCTATCCCTTCTAGCATGAGCCATGCTGAGTCACAGCCTAAAATAAAATAAAATTAAATATTAAGGATAATTACACAACAGAATAAAATATTTTAATACATACATTGTCATCATAAAGAAAAATAATTATTTACATAAATTATTTTTCATATATTCTTTACACATGAATTAGGTTATTCAGACAGACAGAAATCATTAAAGGCTCATGTTACTCAAACATGTTGTCCCCTTTAATTGTTTTTAGATGATCCACTTATACAGCTTGAGTGTATCAAATCTTGTTAAAGGATTTACATTGTACTTACATCAGCAATTTAAAAATTCAATTTAGACTGTGGTAGGCACACCTATCCTTAAACATTTTGGCATTGAGGACAAGCTGTGTAAACATAGCAACCAGAAGAAATTAAATTCCCACTGGGTTAGACAAGAGATAATGTATCCACATTTGGACATAAAATTTTGGATCCAAGTAGTGGTGTTTGGTATATGTAGTGATATCCAATTAAAGGGACAATGAACCTAAATATTTAATGGACTGATTCAGATAGAGCATGACATGACAAATCTTTAGAAATTACACATATTCATTATATGTTTTAATTGTCAAGCTATATTTTGAATGCAAGAATGTTGGTTTTTATGGAAGCCAATATTTGTTGATGAACTTTGTTTGTGCATGCTGGTTGATGGATACATTCATCCAACAATAAAGAAATGATGGCCACATTTATTTTATTGTTTAAACTAATTATAGGAATAAGTTGTTTTCCATAAATATATCAAGAGAATGACGAATAATTCATAAGAGTATTCTATTATACATTGGCTTAACATTGCATGCTGGATTTGAATCACAATTTAACCAATTTAACTTCACTGTACCTTTAAGTATCTTATAAAGTGTATTTAGAATGATACTTACAGCTGTGCCTGGGAAGGACAATCTGACACCCAGGACAATGAAGGTTTAAACAGGGGGGAGGGATGGGATTGGCTTGGGGAGGGATGGGAATGGCTTGGGGAGGGATGGGAATGGCTTGGGGAGGGATGGGAATGGCTTGGGGAGTGGTGAGCTGCTGCTCCAGGGTAGGCCGTACAGCTGGGGAGTGGGGAGTTTGGGTCTGGACAGCTGTACGGGCCAGAATACGGGGAGAGCGGCGAAGGGGGGTGTATGGGCGTTTTTTTTGGGAGGGACAGGATATGAAATATGGGAAGGGCTGGCAGTGGTCGGGGCATGGACATGAGTTTGGTGATGGGAAGTGCTCTGGGTGTGTGCAGAGGTGTGGCCATGGTCAGGGGTGTGTGCACGGGGAGGGGTCTGTGACTGGGCAGGGGCGGAATCCAGATGACCAGAAGTGGTGGATCCATCTGAAAATGTAAAGAAAATATATTAACATCTCATACATCCTGACATCAAATCAACGCATTTCAAATTGATTATGTTTTCAATATACTTCGAAGTGTGTTTGAATCTGTAAACTATTCTGAAATGAGGATATGGTATCTATATAGGCACTCAGATGAATCTCAATGACTGTCTGTACAATGTGAAACTTATTATTGTGTTTTGGCATGGAATATGCATGTGACATAATGATGGCATGAATTATATATTCTTAAAAAAATATATACAAGCAGATTTTCATGCTGCCTGATATAGAAAGGGGGCAGTAGTGTATTTGAACAGACAAATAATATTCCTTTTTAAAGGGAAAAAGCTGTAGACTTTGAATGTCTTCAATAAAATGATTTCAAACTAAGAAACATGTTGGAAACATGATAGATATATTTCACATACCATCAGACTCCAAGGCAGCCTCTTCCTCCTCCATCCCACATGTGACATCAATCTCTGTAAAACATAACATGTTGTGTACACCTTAAGATCAGATATTATAACATATGTTACTGTTGCTCAAATACGCACATCAATGTTGCATTAAAGATATACACACACAAAGTTATGATTTACATCATTTTGATGGAGCATACAAATGACAATAGATTTGTTATTGTCAATAAATCAGAATATTAATGTATTGTTTGTCTTAATGTTAAATTCATAAAAGCATAGTACATAGAACATTTAAGATTTCTCATGTGTGTATCACTTGATGACTGTTGTCAAAAAAACAAATTGAAAAAAACATATGTTAGACATCTTATGAATAACAAATGTGTAGACTAATAAAGTAGAAATTATTAATCGCTCAATATAAAAAATAAATATATAAACAGAAGATAAATTCTATGTTTTTTTATAATGTTATGCTTCATCGGAATCATGATCATAATATTGATTAGCAATACACCTTCAATTACATATAAATGAGTCAATGGACTTACCAGGAGACCGCAAAGGCGGCTCTATGTCACTGCTGGATTCCTGTGGGCTTCCCACACCAACTCTCTCTATGAATGATATAGATATATATTATTAAACACATTTTGGATATCACTAAATCACATCTGTCTAGAATTTTAACATTAATCAACTTTAAAATGTGAAGAATAGAGCAGTCATTACACCAGAAAATGCTTGATTGAATCAAGGGGATTCTGTAAACATATCTGTATTGAACATATGTTTAATGTCAGACTACATTAGACATCAAATTCATCTCAGATGCTGCTATTGCATATCTAAATATACCCAATGATCAATGTTCTTAACCCTTTAAGGACACAGCTTTCACTTAGCTCAATTGTTTTATGACGGAATTATTCCGTCATATGTCCTTAAGAAGTTACAAGAATACACACAAACCACATATTGAGGAGCATCTGTTGACAAATCTAAACAAACATGTGTCACATCGACCCATTTTTTCAATGTACAGTAATCTTGTTTAGGACACAACACATATTTATCACAATACATAACAAACTTGATTATTACAAATATGTAATCATGGTGCTGTTAGAGTATGCAGATATCTATAAAGTAACTCCAACAGATAATTAGATTTATATATCAATAGTTTTTAATAAAAATAATGTAAAGATGAATGAATCTATTTTGTCTTAAAGGGACACTGACATGATTAATTTAAATAATTGATTTCTATGTTCAAAATGTAAAAAATGATTTAACATTGACTCCTATTATAATTAGAATGTTGTTCGATATTAATCTTAAAGGCAGATAAGGAATATTGGATTCAATAAATATT
The DNA here is from genome assembly GCF_027579735.1 of Bombina bombina. Taxonomy (NCBI): domain Eukaryota; kingdom Metazoa; phylum Chordata; class Amphibia; order Anura; family Bombinatoridae; genus Bombina; species Bombina bombina. Next base: position 511,451,471 of record NC_069504.1, on the reverse strand, counting down.
GTTTGTTGAAGGTATCCACCAATCATCAATATAAACCCAGGTTGGTCAACAAATATTTAGATGCACATAAACGTACTTTCTTTATTTTAAACTACATTTAGCAATAGAATATGTCACATATGATGATAGTATTATATTTTATGTTTATTAATATTGCATACTGTATGTGAAAGACAATATTAATAATTGTAGCTCAGTATCCCTTTAATCTAAAATTAAATAGATTCCACAATGTTGTTGTTTGTTAATGAATTATCTACTCCATATGTTGATGTAATGAATGGTATTGAGCATGCAATTAAAATCAAATATGTTATTTAAGGATATCCGAATAATTATATAATTTTCATCTATTAAATAGACATTACATATAAATATTGAACAATGTGTATTTAGTATGTAATGTTCATTCCATGTTTCTAAGACAAATGTCAATTAAAATGAGACATACCATACTGTGACAAGCCCTGGCTTGAGGATCCAGCAGCCACATCCATATCTGTAATATATTAAATGAGGATTGCATATCATTAATACTAATCATGCCATGTTTAAAATATTTACATTAATATCAAATCAATAGAAAAATATTAATCCTTTGGTAGTCCCATGAGTTAATAGTTTCCGCAATTAAATTAATGATAAATATATCCTGGACTCTTATTTTCAATCAGTTGTGTTGTTTACTGTATCTTTAAGAATATCTGCTTGTTATTATATAATCATCAATTGATGGCCATATGTTATAATTTATTAGTATTATTCGTTTTTTATTAGATATAATATTTAAAATAAGAATACTGTATTCTTCACTAATCTAAGAATTTCCATTTAATTTTTAACAACATGTATAAAGCAATGCCACTTTCCGCAAACCCATGTTAACGTGGATGAGAAATGCCATTTTCGCGATCATTGCGCAATGATTCCAAGCGGAATTACGCATCCGTCATTTGAACAACATGTATAAAGCAATGCCACTTTCCGCAAACCCATGTTAACGTGGATGAGAAATGCCATTTTCGCGATCATTGCGCAATGATTCCAAGCAGAATTACGCATCCGTCATTTGAACAACATGTATAAAGCAATGCCACTTTCCGCAAACCCATGTTAACGTGGATGAGAAATGCCATTTTCGCGATCATTGCGCAATGATTCCAAGCGAATTACGCATCCGTCATTTGAACAACATGTATAAAGCAATGCCAATTTCCGCAAACCCATGTTAACGTGGATGCGAAATTACATTTCCGCTCTGTGATGCATATTCTGTAGAGCGCAAGAAACATCATTCCTATTTCATGTGTCAATAATCTAAAATCAGATATCTAAACATCATATGTAGTGTATGTTGTGAGATCTGTATAGGTTTAGTATCTGACTAAATACACATTTTTGATTTTTAAAATTATAAATATTATATGAAGTTGGATAATTACCTGGTTCAGATTCTCTATCGGCTCCTCCCAGGCCACCGGACGGAGAAGCATCTGCCCTGTCCCCCGCGTCAGGACTTTGAGATCCCGCAGCTGGGAGGGAAGAAGAGGAGGCCGAGGATGGCGAGGATCTAAATCTTTTGGGGACCCGGAGATTGAGGAGCTCGCATAAAGTCACCTCATAAGGGAGTAGGTACAGTTTCCGCGGGGCCTTTCTTTGGCCCCCTCTTTTACGGGCTTGTACCCAGTCCCTTATGAGGTTGACTTTTTTCGATAAACGCAACCTCATATCTCCGAATCTCCTCATGATCTGATCCTGGGTCCTCTGGACGTCACACACCAATCTAACCGCATTGGTGATAGACTCCCAGAGGGCCTTCTTAACAGGCGCATCTGTCGAGCTCCTCTTGTTCCCAAACAGCTGGGGATAAAAGTCCTTGACGGCGTGGACCAGTGCAGCGCTCTCCTCCTTGGTGAACCTGGGAACTGACATGCCTGCTGGGTTGTCCAATAAATATATTATAATAATATAAACTGCCTGCAGGCATTAGAGAACTGACAAAGATGGCAACGTGTAATGGACTTTTATATGGTGAAGTAAACATGAGATGCACCATGGGACAATTTATCTGTACATCTGATTGGATAAAAGTTTGAAATATTGTTATAATGTCTGTGAGACCATCCTGACTCAAGTTGTGTTTGTGTGATGAACTCTGATTGGCCGTTCCTTAATGTTTCATATCTTAGTAACTTCCTTACACATACCGCTTGGTGGTGCTGTAACTTCATTTTTCATGTAGACTTATTTGTAACTCATGGGCCTGTCATGCGGATATGTGTGACGCAGATTTAATATCCGGGATCCGTGAAATATTAATGATTAAATACTGTTTAAAATCTAATCCTGTCACATTATTAATGTTGTAGACATTTCTCGGTTTAATAACGGTCTGTTTCTTTAATACAAATACACATTTAATATTGTATGTCTTTATTGTTCTTTAAATAAATTGATTGTGAAGTATTGACATTGCTCTATTAAATGTATTTATAATGCACATTGATTGTGTGCTATTGCGTGACATTACACTAATGTTTAAATATGCTAATCTGGTGTTTGAAGATGCGTTTCCCACGCAATATTTATTAATGTTAAAATTCCGGTTAGAATGTCAGTAACTTGGATAATCTGTTTATAAATGTTAAACTACAGCTTTGTTATTCGCAAATAAACCTCGAGCTTGTATTTCTCTGAAGTGCTCATATATGTTATTGTGCAATGGCGTCTTTAGTTTTAAAGAGACATTACAAACAAACAATTGTATCAAATGATCTGTAGAGATAGAAGATTGTTTAGACTTTAAACTGTAAATCATTTTCTCTTAGTATTTATATATCCTCAACAGAAGAAATTTAAATGCACATGGTTGAGACAATCACATAAGGCATCTCTGTGCATCCACCAATCTTCATCTACTGAGCCTATCTCGATATGCTTTTCAAGCAAAGTATGTCAAGATAGGAAGAGAAGTAAATACACTCTTTAAATCTCTTAAAGGGACACTGTCCAAACAAATTTACCATTGGTGATTGAGCATGAAATGTTAATCAACTTTATTATTTAATACGATTATCAAATGTTAAGTTATCTTGTTATGTTTATTTGCAAATCAATAATGATATTTTATATTACGGACAATTGTTTAATAAAAACCTGGGTTGTCCTTGACGATTGTTGCATCAATTATTCCAAACAATCAAGTTCTGTCCAGAGTACTGAAGCAAATAAATTAGCTATTTACTGCCTTATTTCTAAAGTAATGATAGCAACATCACAATGAGCATTCATAATATGAGACAAGTTTTAAAGTTGATTAAAATAGAATACTCATTCAGAATGTATAAATCATTGTTTTTTTAAATGGCTACCTTTAAGTATATTTTGAGTTCATGTCCCTTTAAATAAACATTTAACAATAATGCTTAATATATCATAAACCTAGGCACCTTCATTTTGCTAAATGAGTCTAACATATGAGTAAAGCAAATTTAGATGAACTTCTAGATTGTTTTACACACTGACTGAAATATATTTATTAAATGAGGTCTTTTTTAGCCTTCAGCGTAGAGGGACATTAAGCTATATGTTATGTATGCATTTTGTATAATAATCTTATATTTGACCAACTTAATATGTTTTGTTATTCAATCATTATATTGTAATTATATATATATTCGTGGATTAAATACATCTCTACATAGGCTATTTTGATGCTGATTGTTGTTTGCATATAGATGCCTTATATCATTGACTAAGATATGTGCATTTATTTGTATTTTAACAAGTATATTTAAAGACTGAATGTAATTCTATAGTACATTCTAAATATGTTTAAATTCTTGTATGATATTTGTTACAATGTATACAAAATATACATTTTGAATGACCCCTTTAAGGACACAAACATATTGTATTTTGATTTAAGATTGACAAAATAAACTAAAGGGGAAATTACATTCTATATAGATATTTGATGTCTAACCCAAGAGGTAAGATTGTAATAAATACATAATATTACTAAGTATAGTTAAATGACTCCACTATAAAATTACATAGATTAACCTGGCATCCAATAACTAATTTTGTAAAAATATCAAGTTAAATGACCTACCATTTATAAATGTAATAATTGTAAAATATTTTCTAATAATGTTTTGAGATACCTAAGGAAGATACATGATCTTATACAATTCTTTTTACATTCAACAACACTGTCACTTTCATGTAATTGAACCACTTCACCTTATTAAATGTTAAAACAATCATAATATTAATACATATCCTAAATATTTTTAATATATACTTTTTAAATATAAAAGCATTGAAGAATCTGACTCCCCAATTAATGTTAAAAGATATATTTTAATATTCTCTGAAGATTTTTATTTTCTACTATTAATGCATTATTTTCTCTTATGCATGTGCTTGTCAAATAGCCAACTACCAGTCATGGGAGTCCAAGTTTTATTTATTTACAGATTATATTGATATATATTAGAATCTGTTAAAAATAAACATATATTTAATTGAAAATAATTAAATATTCCAGGAAGTCATCAGATGCCAATCTGAAATGACAAATAATAAAAATGGAACAAAGTTAATACACACGTTGTAAAATATTCATAAAATACATTTAAAATCATATGGTGTCTATGCTCTAACTTTGATCAACATTTTTTAAAGATAATCATTACATTGATTTTAAATTAATGAAATACATACACCATTATATTGTTGATTAAAAATTATATTTAAATATCAAAAATTAAAATTATACATAATAATGTATATCACATGTAAACAATATATGTATGCTGAACATAAATGTAATATTTCATGTCCATTCAAATACCTCTATATCAACTATAATATGTATTCCTTTTTCTGATTGTGATCCCTAAATATCTAATTATGAACTAAATATGACTAATGTATGTAAGCTACTAATAGTCTACAGTCTTCACTAGCATGCATTGGTACACCAACCTGGACAATGCATGGTCTTTGAAAGTCAATTCAGGGGTAAACAGTTGATCTTCAATAGGTGTCTTATTCATCAGTTCATTAAATAGAGGACTGGGAAATCACATCTAAAAAAGTACAATCATCTAAGTGTCTGATTGTGATCCCTAAATATCTAATTAAGAACTAAATATGACTAATGTATGTAAGCTACTAATATTCTACAGTCTTCACTAGCATGCATTGGTACAACCAACCTGGACAATGCATGGTCTTTGAAAGTCAATTCAGGGGTAAACAGTTGATCTTCAATAGGTGTCTTATTCATCAGTTCATTAAATAGAGGACTGGGAAATCACATCTAAAAAAGTACAATCATCTAAGTGTCTGATTGTGATCCCTAAATATCTAATTAAGAACTAAATATGACTAATGTATGTAAGCTACTAATATTCTACAGTCTTCACTAGCATGCATTGGTACACCAACCTGGACAATGCATGGTCTTTGAAAGTCAATTCAGGGGTAAACAGTTGATCTTCAATAGGTGTATTATTCATCAGTTCATTAAATAGAGGACTGGGAAATACCATCTACAAAATAGAAAATCATCTAAGTGTCTCCAATAGGATGTCTCCACAGCCTTATTCTATCAAATAGTTTGCACTTACCATGTGAACATGTATTTGTATGGTTTTCAAGGTCAGCAGAATTGAAATATAATGCCAGACATGATCCCATTGGTATACTTCAATTTCAATCTTGGCTTTTTCCCCACTGTCAGTCTTGGAAATCTTCACTGTCAGGCTTCAAATTGTTCCCTTTCAGTCTTTAGATTAAGTCATCTCCCTAATGTAAGAAATTATATATAAAGATTTCATACAAGTGTGTGAATAAGTTCTGTACCCCTCTCCCACCCCCCATTTCATAATAAATATCTATCACTAGCTTACTAAGCCTGTGTATGAACCTGTGTTATTTTCTATCAAGTGTGAAGATGAGTCATATTGAGCAGAACAAACCTCTGTGTGACATTGAACCATAGTCATTCTAGAGTATCCCTTTCTGATTATGTACATTTTAAATAATGTGTAAACAAAGTTATATTTTTTAAAATGTATGCCATATGATGTATTTGTGTACAAATCATGCCAGCAACAGTCCATACATTTCTACTTACCATCTGATGTCCTCTTTAAAAACCAGGTGGCAAAGACTCGCTATAGGACCCAATGCCCAGAGCATCACCTATATTATGAGAAATAAAGATTATTCTAACATTTGATCAATACTAACATGTTTGCACAATTCTCTACTTGTCATTTCCCTAGAGTTCACATCTATTGAAAATACTCCAGTGTAACTTCTATTATTTACCGTCTAAAGTGGCGGTTGATGACGTCTGCTCTGACATCAAGTCCCTCGTCCTGGAATTCCCCCTCTAGAACAGGATCATCCTCCTCATCTCTGAGGAGGTCTCTGTCCACCGGGACGGCCTGCAGCATCCCAGCCCGCTGTGCAATATTATGCAGGACGCTACAGGCTACAACAATCTTAGCCACCTTCTTTGGATTGTACTGGAGTGCTCCTCCAGAACGGTCCAGGCACCTGAATCTCATCTTCAGGAGCCCGAACATCCTTTCAACCACCGCCCTGGTTCTCTTATGAGCCCTATTGTAGCGCTCCTCAGACACATCAGTTGGGCTACGCAAGGGGGTAATGAGCCAAGGCCGGCTCATGTACCCAGAATCACCTATAAATTTAGAACAGAACATAATTCAAACAGAATACTTAAACTAGTATATTGTTGTATAAATATATTTGTTAAAAACCATAATCCATATTAAAAGTTGTCAGAAAGATAAAATAAAAAAAATAAATTTATATATAAATCTGTATCTTGGCATTTCATCTAAGACATGCTACATATGCGTATTTCTCCTAAACCAAACCTTGTGTAAAATGCTAACTACATGGTTACATTGCATTCTCTATCTGAACACTTAAGGTAAGACATGCTACATATCTGCATTTCAATAAAAATAGACATTACCAGAAATAGACAATGACAGGGTTAAATAGCATGAGCTAATATCTTGCCTTTTCATCTAAGACATGCTACATATGCGTATTTCTCCTAAACCAAACCTTGTGTAAAATGCTAACTACATGGTTACATTGCATTCTCTATCTGAACACTTAAGGTAAGACATGCTACATATCTGCATTTCAATAAAACTAGACATTAGCGGAAAAAGACAATGACAGGGTTAAATTGCATGAGATAATATCTTGCCTTTTCATCTAAGACATGCTACATATGCGTATTTCTCCTAAACCAAACCTTGTGTAAAATGCTAACTACATGGTTACATTGCATTCTCTATCTGAACACTTAAGGTAAGACATGCTACATATCTGAATTTCAATAAAACTAGACATTAGCGGAAAAAGACAATGACAGGGTTAAATAGCATGAGCTAATATCTTGCCTTTTCATCTAAGACATGCTACATATGCGTATTTCTCCTAAACCAAACCTTGTGTAAAATGCTAACTACATGGTTACATTGCATTCTCTATCTGAACACTTAAGGTAAGACATGCTACATATCTGCATTTCAATAAAACTAGACATTAGCGGAAAAAGACAATGACAGGGTTAAATTGCATGAGATAATATCTTGCCTTTTCATCTAAGACATGCTACATATGCGTATTTTGACTAAACCAAACCTTGTGTAAAATGCTAACTACATGGTTACATTGCATTCTCTATCTGAACACTTAAGGTAAGACATGCTACATATCTGCTTTTCAATAAAACTAGACATTAGCGTCGGTAAATAACAAATGGTTAAATTTAATCCTATAGCTGAACATGACGCTAACAGTTAAAAAATACAGGGGCAATTGTCAAAATAATTAACCATGTTGAGCACAAATACTCACCAACGAGATAACCAGGGGGCATTTGTCTTTCCTCAAACTGTCTCCACAGGGACGACAGAGAGAGGATGCGGGCATCATGACAAGCCCCTCCAAAATTCGCATACACATGCATAATCCTCATCCGTGCGTCACAAACATACTGCACGTTGAGGCTATGAAAATGTTTGCGATTTCTGAAGGGCAAGTCATCAATTGGAGCACGCAGCGCAATGTGGGTACAATCAATGGCTCCCAAGACATTGGGCAATTGAGCAATATCAAAGAATTCCCGCTTCAGGCGCCTCCAATCACCATCATTCTGTGGGAATCCTATGTATTGCTTACTGATACGTACCATGGCGTTCAGAAAGTTATCAAACACCCCAGAGAATGTACCTTGAGCCAGGCCATGCATGTACAGTTCTCCGGATTGAAAACTCCCTGAGGCCAGGACGTATAGACAGCTTAGCATCTTACTCATGGGGGGAACAGCAGTCCTTATTTGTATACGTGGCTCCAAATGAGGTTTAAGAAGCTCGTAAAGGCCAATGAGCTGTTCGCGATCAAGCCGATACTTATCAAAAACCTCAAAGTCACTCATGTTTTCCAAGGTGGGTCTCACCCTGTAGACACGAGGACCTCGAACCAGACGACCCCTTCGTCTCGGTCTGAGCCGCCGAGGCTGCCTGATTCGACCAACAGCTAGTTCGCCAATAGCACCACCAGCAGCGTCTACCATGTCATCGTCATCCATCTTTCAGAACAGCGTAACAAGGTATGCACTTGATCTGATGTGGATCACAAGTGATGCATTGGCCATGTTGTTTGGGGGATTTATAGTACAATTAGTCCAATGGTAGTGAGTTTGTAATGATTGCTGATTGTATTCACTTGTTTGTATGTGAGCGGCGCGAATGCTTTCACAGTGGGCGTTTATTTGTTGTTTTCTGAAATGTTAGTTTCAAACAATGATTCTCAATGTGAAAGTGTCCAATATCACACATACAGTGCATGTTTGTAATGTTTGATCATATGCGTAATCAATATTTCTTAAACGCGATCTTATAGTAACAAGCACACGTCCAGGCTAACATGAATGAAAGTGCATAGTTGTGTATAATGTGCATCGAATGTGATCGATCAATGTTGATGCAATATTGTTTGTAAACGATAAAGTAACATCTGCCATCTGTAGTATTGAATATATAAGTGATTGTCGATCTGTCAATATTGTATGCGTCCCTTTAAAATTGCACTAATACTGAATAACTTCCGGCTGCCATCTGTAGTATTGTATATATAAGTGATTTCCGAGCTGTCAATATTGTATGCGTCCCTTTTAAATCGCAATAATAATTCCGAACTTCCCGTCTGCCATCTGTAGTATTGTATATATAAGTGATTGCCGAGATGTCAATATTGTATGCGTCCCTTTCAAATCGCACTAATACTGAATAACTTCCGGCTGCCATCTGTAGTATTGTATATATAAGTGATTTCCGAGCTGTCAATATTGTATGCGTCCCTTTTAAATCGCAATAATAATTCCGAACTTCCCGTCTGCCATCTGTAGTATTGAATATATAAGTGATTGCCGAGCTGTCAATATTGTATGCGTCCCTTTCAAATGGCACTAATACTGAATAACTTCCGGCTGTCATCTGTAGTATTGTGTATATAAGTGATTGCCGAGATGTCAATATTGTATGCGTCCCTTTCAAATCGCACTAATACTGAATAACTTCCGGCTATCATCTGTAGTATTATATATATAAGTGATTGCCGAGATGTCAATATTGTATGCGTCCCATTCAAATCGCACTAATACTGAATAACTTCCGGCTGTCATCTGTAGTATTATATATATAAGTGATTTTATATCTGACAATATTGTATGCGTCCCATAAAAATTGCACGAATACTGAATAACTTCCGGCTGCCATCTGTAGTATTGTATATATAATTGATTTGCGATCTGACAATATTTCTTAATTGTCCCATTGAAATCTCCATAATAATGCTGTTCAAAAGTGTGGTTTACGTATATGTTGTATTGTAGTATTGAGTGTTAAAGTTCCTAAAGGGGCGGTACAGTGGTGAATCTGTGATGTGTATGGTTGAATCTTGTAATGACGTCATGATATTATTAACCTGCCTATGTAGTTGTGAAATCCTCATTGTGTTGTTGTATTGTGCTACATTGTTATTGTGTGCTGAATAAAATATAAATGTGTGCTTTGTGGTTGCGTGATGGGGGATACGTGTTATGTACATGTAGTACGTATATATTGTGATTGTGTCCCACATATGCTGACTTGTATATAGCGGTCTGGCATTGTTGTTCCTTCCCATAAAGTGACATCTGTAATCTGGTGTAATGATGTTCTTCTTGTACGTAATTCCTAATGGTTTCTGGTGATGGAATCATGATGTTACAAGTACAGTCAAATCCATATGTTGTGTTTTGTGATTCCTGTAGAGAATGTAATGTGTTTGTCCCCCATCATTTGAATGCACATGTATGAGTGAATGTTAAACGTAATGTATGTGCATCCATGAGTGATTATGTGTTAAGCCTATGTAGATATGCAGTTGCTGCAAGCATATGAGTTGAATAACTGAAATGCAATAATAAAGGTAAATGAGAGATGTTTCCCATTGTGTAGTGTTTGTGAATCCAGAAATGTGTATTGAATTTTATTTTAATTGTAAATGTAATTTTATTGAAATAATAATGTGTTACTAGTGATGGGGATTTGTAGTTGATGTAATCTAAAAGTGTTAAAAATATTTATGGTGTGGTGAATATTTAATATTAAAAACCATAAGTCCACCATAGGGAAATAGTCATTTCTTGATCTATTTATCATCGCTAGGTCTAACGCATGAAATCATGTATTTTCTAGCGCTGGTATTTGGAGTTTTTCAGTCTACGCTATTTGCGTGCGTTAGGGAAATGAGGGTTTCGCGTGCACGAGCACGTCTTCCCAATAGAAGTCAATGGAGGCTCCAAATATTTCTCATTTTTTTTTCTAAGACTGGTTTTCCTCGTAAAGTGAGTGACGTCATGATCTTGTGTGAAAAAGTCACTAAATCGTGTTCTTTTTGTAATAAATAAATATTTTGTGTATGTCATGTGGTGTATATTGTTTGTATGCATCGATGAGTGTATGTTTGTGATAATGTTATTAGTTAGATGTAGGTATATGAGGGTCTTTTCCCGTGTGTCTATGTAAGTCAATGGGAAAATGGATTTGTGTGGATTTTTTTCAAACACCCGAGATCTCGCAACTTTAATCCTTTGTATTTTAATGAAAAAAAAAAAAAATAAGAAAAATAAAGATAGTGTTGTGTTTGTATGAGTGTAAGTGTACTTTGTGTAATATTTGTTTTGTGATTCGTGGATGTTTTTTTTTGCGGTATATGTTTACTACTGGGTCTGAGGTGGCGGTAGAAAGGTGAGCGTTAGGTGTATTTTGAGTGGCGGTAAATAAACTCTAAATACCGGAGTGCGTAAGAAACCCGCGTTAGGAGCCTCTAACGCTGGTTTTTACGGATAACGCCGAACTCTAAATCTAGGCCTATAGATGTCCAGATGACAGTTAGTACTAGTAGCATCAAAGCACTTTAAGGTCACTTGAGACCCTTGGCTTTCCTTGTCTTCCGGAACATCTATACGGGTAAGATCCTCTCCTGTTTGGCTCTGCAGGACGACGCTTGAACATGAAAGCTTAGGATTGATCTCCTCAACCTCTCGGTAAGTTTCGGACTTAGTTGATACAAAACCATAGATATGCGGGGAATGCCGGGGCCCCAAAGCATCCCCGCAATTAATGTACACCTCATCCGGATCCGGAGACATCACTGTCAAGATCCCACAGCTCCATCCAAAGCGGCAGCAAGCTTATTGTGATGATGGGTTAAAGAGTCTGCTGATCTCTGCAAAATCTAGCGGATGTTAGCCATAACATGTGACCACGAGGGTGATAAAATGTCTGTATATATATATATATATATATATATATATATCATGCGCTGCTGGCTCCACCCCCTGTTTGAACCCTGGCCATTTGCATAGGTAAAAAGTCAATTTCAGTAGTACATAGGTCAGGGTTATGCAGAAATCTGTCAGCTGACAGCTAGATACATAAGGAGGTGGAAAAACTCTGCACCTAAGAAGGAATAAAAAAAATGAATTAATTAAAACTAATAAAACATTGGCAATCATCATTCTATAAAATACTTCCACAGAAAGCTAACAGAATACATTCAGTGTATTTCTAGATAGAATATTTCACAACTACTTTTTATATCTGGGTTGAATGAATTGGGCAGCAGTGTCCAATGGCAATGGCTGAAACTCTATGAATATCTCGGAATTGAGCAAATCTGCTTCTGTAATTCTAGAAAATAAGGGGTTGATAACATATATCCTTCATGTCTGGTACATAAAAGTCTGGTACATAATGAGATGTAGGGGTGTATGCAGGAGGAGGTCTACCATACAACAGTTCAAATGGTAACATTTTGAGTCCTTCCCTAGAGCTGGTTCTTACATTTAACAAAGATAATGGGAGTGAATTAACCAATTATAGCCATGTCCTGTTACATAGCCTAGCAGCTGATAGCTTTAAAATTTGATAAATTTTTTTTCAATCTGTCCTGAGCTCTCTTTGTGCCATGTGGTATGTATTTGAGATGAATGAGTTCTGGACTTCCGGTGGGAGGAGCGTGAAGGAAGAATGCATGCTCTGCAGCTCCAGTGAGAGGAGCTGGTAACCGCACACCCCTGCATGCTGAATTTCTATTGCCGGGAAAGAGAGAGCCCTGCCTGGGGAACTAACATTATTGGCAGCATCAGCACGGAAGTCACAGACACCAACAAGGGCCGGTTGGTACTGGCCACAAGTGCACGCAAAGTCCAAAGGGCAGTAGGATCATCAGACTGCAGGAAGAACTGGAAGGTGACTGATGCTACAACTAAAAATGTCCACTGCGGCAGCTCACCGGTGAAAGATACTATACAGTGAGCCCTGCCTGGGGAACTAACATTGTTGGCAGCATCAGCACGGAAGTCACAGATGGCAACAAGGGCCGGTTGGCACTGGCCACAAGTGCACCCAAAGTCCAAAGGGCGGTAGGATCCTCAAACTGCCGGAAGAACTGGAAGGTGACTGAGGCTACAACTAAAAATGTTCACTGTGGCAGCTTCCCGGCGAAAGATACGATACATTGTGCTTCTTACAGGGACTGAATGAAATCTTCGTAATTCCACTGTACCTTCATTCCGGTGATGGGACCCTGAACCATTCGTGAGGTGTAGTGGATGGAGCAGGGTTATAAAAGGCAGCAGTGAAGTGGTCAGGAGTACATCTTAAAAAACCATGAGCTGAAGCAGTAAAAACCGCAAGTATCAGTTGACAAAGTTTATAGTGCCTCAGTCTGGCCATGCTGCGTGTGCTTGTTATGGAACATTTTTTGTTTGAGAGAACAGAACAAAACTTGGTATATAAGGAGATGCTGTAAAGCTGATAGAGGAGAAGGTGGTACTTAAAATGTGGTATAGATCTCCTTAAGTGTGCAGCACTACATTTAAAGCACCTCATAAAGGTATAACTGTGTCAGGGTCTTTTCCCTGTTTTGTTTGCCATGTGCTGCTGGCAGCCATTTTACTCACCTCTCTTGCTGCCTCTGGTGCATACTGTGTGATGCTGCTCATTTCCTGCACTTCCTTTTATGGCCAGACTGGTGTACATCATCCGTGTGAGACAGGATGCAGTGTCAGAATTGTGATGTCATCACTTATTATTTAAAGGGCCTCTGTTCAGTATACTTTGCCCTTGCATTGTCTCAGACCTGTTTGTGAGAGCTCCTGTGTATTACCTGGCTGTCTGATGTCCCTCCTGGTTCCTGATCCCTGGCTTGTTCCTGACTCTGCTGTTCTCCTTGTTCCTGATTCCGACTCGTCTGACTATTCGCTTTGGGTCCTGACTCGGCTCGTCTGACTTCCAGCTCTGGTTTTGATTCCTGGCTTGTTATTTGACTTGTCGATTTTTTATTTTTTGCTATTAATAAAGGTGTGATTATTTTTGCACTTCTCGTCTCAGTCTAATTCCTTGCACCCTGACATTACGCAAGGGACATGAATCCTGATGGTGCTAATAATCCACTTTTACCTGCCATAATTTCCAGGATGGATGAACAGGATCACAGCTTGGATCAATTTGCTGACTTGCACTGAATATTTGGACCAAAGTGTCCCACAAGTTATGGCTGCTCCTTTTTCCACTGCTGCACCTAGTCCTGCCAGGAACATGTCTGGTTCTGCACCTCTACCTCAGCGTTATGGAGGTGATCCTAATAAGTGCAGAGGGTTTTTGAACCAGGTGGGCATTTACTTTGAGATGTTACCCCATGCATTTCCCTCTGACAGAGCTAAGGTGGGATTTCTCATCTTGTTACTCTCTGACACAGCTCTTGCCTAGGCTAATCCCTTGTGGGAGACTAATAAGCCTGTGATTTCAAATTTCCCTGAATTTGTGGCCTCCTTTCACAGGGTATTTGATGTTCCAGCTCGTTCCTCCTCTGCTGCTAAACAACTCATGTCCATTCAGCAGGGTACAAGATCTGTTGTTCAGTATGCCATAGAGTTCCGTACGCTTGCCGCAGAGGTAGGTTGGAACAATGAAGCCCTTGTTGCCGCCTTCTTTCATGGGCTCTCTGATGTGATTAAAGACAAAGTTGCTGCCAGAGATTTACCACAAGATCTCGAGGCATTGGTGTCTTTTTTTTATCCTAATTGACATCAGACATAAGTGAGAGGCCCTCTTTCAAGGAGCGCTTGCAGAGGTTTCCTGTTCCATTGTCTCCTACATGTTCGTTCCCACCCATGCCTCCCTCTCCTTCCATGCCTCCTGGTCCCGAGTCACCAGGTACTGCTGAACCTATGCAGTTGGGATTCACGCATCTCTCCACAGCGGAGAGGGCCTTTAGGAGGAGGGAGGGCCTCTGCCTCTATTGTGGGTTACAGGGCCACCTTTTGTCTTGTCCTACATGGCCAGGAAATTCTCACACCTAAGGTCCTGTCTGGGGCAGACCTTGAGTGATTTATCCTTGTCCCCGGAACTGCTAAAGGAGAAACCTTTGGTCATGGTTGTTCTTTTCTGGGTGGACTCCTCCATAGTCACCCAGGCTTTGTTGACTCTGGTGCTGTGGGCTATTTCATTGACAGTGCTTTTGTATCAAAGCACTCCATTCCTGTTTTGCCTCGGTCCTTTCCACTTGCTATTGAGCCCATTGATGGCAGGCCCCTTCAGTCCGCACTTGTTACTCACAAAACTGCTCCGTTATCCATGGCTGTTGGGGCTCTCCATTTTGAAACCCTCCAGTTCCAGGTGATAAACTCTCCGCATTTTCTGATTGTTCTGGGTTATCCCTGGCTCCAAAAGCACAATCCCAGTCTCGACTGGCGCAGGTCCGAAATTTTGTCGTGGTCTCTGCAATGTATTTCCACTTGTCTTCGGAAACCAGTTAAAGTCTTGTGCACTTCTTCAGTATCTCAATTGCCAGAGGAGTACCGAGAGTTCCTAGACATTTTTGACAATGGGGGGTGCTGGTACATTGCCTCCTCACCGGTCTTACGATTGTGCCATAGACCTGTAACCCGGAGCCATTCCTCCTCAGGGCCGGGTTTACCCTCTGTCTGTTGCAGAGAATTGTGCTATGGAGGAGTATGTTGCCGATGCTCTGTCGCGGGGGATCATCCGCAAATCCTGCTCTCCTGCAGGGGCTGGCTTCTTATTTGTGAAGAAAAAGGGTGGCAAGTTAAGACCATGCATGGATTATAGGGGTCTTAATCATCTTACCATTAAGAATGCTTACCCTATTCCGCTCATTACAGAACTCTTTGACTGCCTCAAGGGAGCTACGGTCTTTACTAAACTTGATTTGAGAAGAGCGTACAATCCTGTTTGGATCAAGGAGGGTCACGAATGGAAAACAGCATTTAACACCAGGAGTGGGCATTATGAGTATCTTGTAATGCCCTTTGGCCTATGTAATGCTCCTGCTGTTTTCCAGGAATTTATTAATGATGTCCTACAAGATATGTTGCAACAGTGTTTTGTGGTGTACTTGGACAACATCCTCATACACTCACCCACACTTGAGGCTCATCGTTCTGATGTTACACGGGTTCTTCAGAGACTACGTGAGAACGGACTGTTTTGTAAACTCGAGAAATGTGAGTTCCATCAGACACAAGTAACCTTCCTAGGTTATGTTATCTCCGTTGCAGGGTTCTCCATGGATCCTGATAAGTTATCTGCAGTGGCCTCATCTAGTTGGTTGTCTGTCTATTCAATGTTTTTTGGGGTTTGCCAATTACTATAGAAAGTTTATTAAAATCTTTCTTGGTCAAACCTATCACAGACAAGACCCGTAAAGAAAATGATCCACTCCATTGGTCACCTACTGCCATTAAGGCCTTTAATAGTCTGAGTTCAGGCTCATCCTAACCCTGTCCTGCCTTTTGTTCTTGAGGTTGATGCGTCTGAGACTGGAGTAGGTCCCTTGCATCCGTGTGGTTTCTTCTTTAAGAAATTGTCTCCAGCGGAGTGCAATTATGAAATTGGCGACAGGGAATTACTGGCCATAATTTTGGCACTCAAGGAATGGAGGCATCTTCTCGAGGGTACTAGCGTGCCAATGCTCATTCTTACTGACCACAAGAATTTAACTTATCTATGCCTGGTAGTAAGAATTTTAGGGCTGATGCCCTCTCTCGACAATTTTCCCCTCTTTCCAAGGAGGAGTCCGTACCTACTCCAGTTATACCTCCTGACCATATTTTGGCTACCATACATACTAATTTGATTTCTCCCTTGGGAGAGGAGATCCTGGCTGCACAAACCAATGCACCTCCCGAGAAACCTAGTGGTAAGTGTTTTGTTCCTGAGAATCTTCAAACTAAACTTTTGCACACTTACCACTATCCTAAAGCCGCAGGTCACCCAGGCAAGAACCAAAGGTCACTCGACAATTCTGTTGGCCAGGTCTTCGTTCTGATGTTGTTGCATATGTTGCTTCCTGCTCAGTTTGTGCACAGAATAAGACTCCTCAACGTCTTCCTGTGGGTCTTCTTCAACATATTGCTAATGGTGAGCATCCTTGGACACATCTTTCCATGGACTTCATTGTCAAGCTCCATGTTTCCAATGGCAATACTGTTATCCTTATGGTGGTCGACCATTTTTCTAAAATGTCACATTGCATTCCCTTGAAGAAGTTGCCTACTGCTCAGGAGCTTGCTTCAATTTTTGCCCGGGAGGTCTTCCATTTACATTGGTTACCCAAGGAGATAGTGTCGGACAGGGGTAGTCAGTTTGTCTCCAGATTTTGGCGTTCCTTTTGTGCTCAAATGGGGATTCAGCTTTCCTTTTACTCGGCATATCACCCTCAATCTAATGGGGCTGTGGAATGGTCTAATCAAGCTCTGGAACAGTTCCTCCGTTGCTATGTCTCAGATCACCACAATAATTGGTCTGAACTGTTACCTTGGGCAGAGTTTGCTCGTAATAGTGCTATTAATGCTTCCTCCAAATTATCCCTGTTCATGGTTAGGGGTTTCAACCATCCTTGTTGGCTGATTCATTCATGTCTCAGGGTATTCTGGCTTTGGAGGAGCATCTCCAGCAACTCCGTTCCACGTGGGAGCAGATTCAGGATTGCCTTTATCATTCTATGCAGCGCCAAAAGTTCCAGGCTGATCGTAGGCGTCTGCCAGCGCCTTCCTACCAGGTTGGAGAGAGAGTTTGGCTGTCCTCCCACAACTTGAATCTTCGTGTGCTTTCCAATAAACTGGCTCTCCATTATGTTGGTCCTTTTTGAATACTCCGATGGGTCAATCCTGTGGCCTATGCTCTTGAGCTTCCTCCTGCAATGCGCATCTCCAATGTTTTTCATGTCTCCCTCTTGAAACAATTGGTTTGTAATCGGTTTACCACTGTGTTGCCTTGTCCCCATCCTATCTTTGTTGACAACCATGAGGAGTATGAGGTCAGCAGCATTATTGACTCTCGTATGTCCAGGGGCCGCGTACAGTATTTGGTTCACTGGAGGGGCTACAGTCCGGAGGAGCGTTCATGGGTTCCCTCCACTGATGTTCATGCTCCCACCCTCCTCCGTGCCTTCCAGGCCCGTTTCACCCAATAAGCCATTTGTCTTCCCGCGGGGAGGGGTTGTTGATGGGAGGTTACTGTCAGGGTCTTTTCCCTTTTTTTTTGCCATGTGCTGCTGGCAGCCATTTTACTCACCACTCTTGCTGACTCTGGTGCATACTGTGTGATGCTGCTCATTTGCTGCACTTCATTTTATGGCCAGACTGGTGTACATCATCTGTGTGAGACAGGATGCATTCTCAGAATTGTGATGCCATCACTTATTATTTAAAGGGCCTCTGTTCAGTATGCTTTGCCCTTGCGTTGTCTCAGACCTGTTTGTGAGAGCTCCGGTGTATTACCTGCTGTCTGACGTCCCTCCTGGTTCCTGATCCCTGGCTTGTTCCTGACTCTGCTGTTCTCCTTGTTCCTGATTCTGGCTCATCTGACTACTCGCTTCGGCTCCTGACTTGTCTCGTCTGACTTCCAGCTCTGGTTTTGATTCCTAGCTTGTTATTTGACTTGTGGACTTTTTCTTATTTTTTGCTATTAATAAAGGTGTGATTATTTTTGCACTTCTCGTCTCAGTCTGATTTCTGGTACCCTGACAAATTGTGCATTTAAGGAATAATCTGGAGTATATAAAAGGAGAAGCTGCAATTGCCAACAGAGGAGAGTGATATAACTTTTCTTGTCCATGCTTTTCGGTGGGCCGTATATAAGGCTTTAAAGTTCCATTTTAATGGTTAAGTTATGAAGATGATTCTGGTGACCACTGGTGAAGACCCCCGAGCAAGGAAATTTTCAGGGTCAAACTAAAAGCTTCTCTTTCCTAGTATAATTTAACTAAACCTTCATAAGCTTTTGGACTAATAAAGGACTGCTTCTAACATTTAATTTAATCTTTAGAAAAAGGCGATCACCATCATAATAACAATTATTAACTGGAAGAGTCAAGCCAAGTCTTTCTAGCCTAATAAACAAAACTGAATATATATGTTGAAAGATGGTTTTTCCTTTTTCTTTTGATTCAGTCTGACAGTATGTAAGCTACCTGCTGTAATAATTTATAAAAATTTAAATATAAGGCAGCCAAATTAACCCAGAGGAAAAGCTTAAAGAAGGGTTTGGGGGTTGTTAGTAAAAGAGGGAGATAAATCAGTTAACAGGCCGTATTCTTTGTGTGCTGCTTACAAAAAAAAGGGTGCTAATTTGTAGATGGTTTAGTGTTTTTGAGTATTTTGTTAATAGTCTAGCTGTAACTTTCTCTGGATTTAACAACTTCAAATCAGGCTACCCTTTTCATAAGAATTTTGGAAACATTTATTCAGTTTCCTTTTGTATTAAAACAGTCAATTATTTGCTGTTTTTCCTCAATTCATTCCTGAGTGATTTCCTGTGCCTATCAGCCTCATTCTGGCTTCTGACCTCCTGTCAGCTTGCTAGGAATTCTGTTTTCAAGGAACTGTGTGAATCTACACACATCTCTGAAGCAGCTGGGATATTTGGATAACAAACCTCCATTTTACAAACTGCAATCCTCTTCATTTTAGCTTTCTGTTGTGCATCTATTTGCAAGCCTGAAACCCCAAGTATATCTTTTGTATAAGGAATTACCTGACATTGTTTGTATGCTTGCTTGAACATTTACTACTATATTACTGTGCTTTGCTTGAAACAAACCTCTTGTTCTCACATTCAGATACATTTGTATACATTTTCCTGAACTATAAAATATTATTCAAAGTATCTATTCCTGGCCATATATTTATATTACTTGCTTGTCTCTGCACAATTTGTTTTCATGTTAAATGAGAACCCTTGCAACACTTAATTAAATCTGCTGATTTTGTTCATTGCTAAGGTTAATAACATTTATCCTTAGAAGCAAATCTCAGCTACAAAACAATAATTTATAAACACAAGGTTTAACAGACATACTGTTTAAACCTTACATAACTTAATACTCAAGCCATAAAAAAGAAAAATTATATATTAAAATGGATACTAAAGAAATCAGTTCTCAATTTGAAACACTTAATCACAAAATTGATTACTTAGCAAGGGGATTAGGCAGAAAATGCAGCACTAAAGAGTGTTATTAAAGACATAGGCCTAGATTTAGAGTTGGGCGGTAGCCGTGAAAACCAGCGTTAGAGGCTCCTAACGCTGGTTTTAGGCTACCGCCGGTATTTAGAGTCAGTCATTAAAGGGTCTAACGCTCACTTTCCAGCCGCGACTTTTCCATACCGCAGATCCCCTTACGTCAATTGCGTATCCTATCTTTTCAATGGGATCTTTCTAACGCTGGTATTTAGAGTCGTGTCTGAAGTGAGCGTTAGAAATCTAACGACAAAACTCCAGCCGCAGAAAAAAGTCAGTAGTTAAGAGCTTTCTGGGCTAACGCCAGTTTATAAAGCTCTTAACTACTGTGCTCTAAAGTACACTAACACCCATAAACTACCTATGTACCCCTAAACCGAGGTCCCCCCACATCGCCGCCACTCGATAAAAAATATTTAACCCCTAATCTGCCGACCACCACCTACGTTATACTTATGTACCCCTAATCTGCTGCCCCTAACACCGCCGACCCCTATATTATATTTATTAACCCCTAATCTGCCCCCCTCAACGTCGCCTCCACCTGCCTACACTTATTAACCCCTAATCTGCCGACCGGACCGCACCGCTACTATAATAAAGTTATTAACCCCTAATCCGCCTCACTCCCGCCTCAATAACCCTATAATAAATAGTATTAACCTCTAATCTGCCCTCCCTAACATCGCCGACACCTAACTTCAATTATTAACCCCTAATCTGCCGACCGAATCTCGCCGCTACTGTAATAAATGGATTAACCCCTAAAGCTAAGTCTAACCCTAACCCTAACACCCCCCTAACTTAAATATAATTTAAATCTAACTAAATAAATGAACTATTATTAAATAAATTATTCCTATGTAAAGCTAAATACTTACCTGTAAAATAAACCCTAATACAGCTACAATATAAATTATAATTATATTTTAGCTATTTTAGGATTAATATTTATTTTACAGGCAACTTTGTAATTTTTTTAACCAGGTACAATAGCTATTAAATAGTTAATAACTATTTAATAGCTAAAATAGTTAAAATAATTACAAAATTACCTGTAAAATAAATCCTAACCTAAGTTACAATTAAACCTAACACTACACTATCAATAAATTAATTAAATAAAATACCTACAATTACCTACAATTAAACCTAACACTACACTATCAATAAATTAATTAAATACAATACCTACAAATAAATAAAATTAAATAAACTAACTAAAGTACAAAAAATAAAAAAAAACTACGTTACAAAAAATAATAAAATATTTACCAACATTAGAAAAATATTACAACAATTTTAAACTAATTACACCTACTCTAAGCCCCCTAATAAAATAACAAAGACCCCCAAAATAATAAAATGCCCTACCCTATTCTAAATTACAAAAGTTCAAAGCTCTTTTACCTTACCAGCCCTGAACCGGGCCCTTTGCGGGGCATGCCCCAAGAAATTCAGCTCTTTTGCCTGTAAAAAAACACATACAATACCCACCCAAGATTACAACCCACCACCCACATACCCCAAATCTAACCCAAACCCCCCTTAAATAAACCTAACACTAAGCCCCTGAAGATCTTCCTACCTTGTCTTCACCTCACTGGGTATCACACCGATCCGTCCTGGCTCCGATATCTTCATCCAACCCAAGCGGGGGCTAGACATCCATCATCCGATGGCTGAAGAAGTCCAGAAGAGGGTCCAAAGTCTTCATCCTATCCGGGCAGAAGAGTAGACCTGGACCGGCAACCATCTTCTTCCAAGCGGCATCTTCTATCTTCATCCGATGAGGAACGGCTCCATCTTCTTGAAGACCTCCGACGCGGAACATCCTGCTGGCCCGACGGACTACCGACGAATGAAGGCTCCTTTAAGGGACGTCATCCAAGATGGCGTCCCTCGAATTCCGATTGGCTGAGAGGATTCTATCAGCCAATCGGAATAAAGGTAGGAAAATTCTGATTGGATGATGGAATCAGCCAATCAGAATCAAGTTCAATCCGATTGGCTGATCCGATCAGCCAATCAGATTGAGCTCCATTCTATTGGCTGATCGGGGTACCATGGGGTACTCTGCTAACCAGAGTACCCCATGGAAATTGGCACACTTACCTCTGATACAAGAGGAGAAATTGATGAGATTATCTAACTTATGTCTATATATTGTGCCAATAAAGAGCACACAGTCGCCACTTGTCCTATATTGAATCGACACAAGAAGGGTAAGGAAAAAATTATAAATACAATTACTCTCAATGAAATTGAATCTAAACTGACTTTGTCCTTATCTTTACAGTGGGATCACCTATAGGTCAAGAATAATGCTATTATAGATTCATGAGCTTTTGGTTGTTTCATTGAGGCTGTTTGTTAACAATAATAAAATTTCTTCCATTGCAAAACAAAACCCAATTTTTGTAAAGGTTATTGATGGTACTTTAATTCACAATGGGCCAATAACACACCACACTATATCTCTACTCATATAAATACCTAAAGGCCATACTGAACATATAAGTTTTGACATAATACCCAAATCTATACACACAGTTTTACTAGGATACCCCTGGCTTACCAAACACAATCCCACAATTGACTGGTCTAAGAATGATATCCAATTTTTATACCCATTCTGTAGCACTACCTGTTATCCACAACAGGTTATAGGTAATGTAAACATTGACATCCCATCTAACTACCAAGATCTAAGAGACATATTTGATATTAAAGAAGCAGAGACTTTACCTCCGCATAGGATATATGACTGTCCCATTGACATTAAACCAGGCTCAGAAATACCTTATGGTAAAATATATCCTCTATCTCAAAAAGAATTACAACATCTTAGAGAGTATTTAGATGAAAGCCTAAATAAAGGATTTATAGTACCTTCTACCTCACCTGCTGCTGCAGGGATTATTTTTGTCAGCAATAAGGATCAATCCATAAGAGCAATAATAGATTACAGAGCCCTTAACGCAGTAACAATTAAAAAACGCTACCCTCTACCACTCATCCCCGAACTTCATGAACGTCTGAATGGCGCTAATATCTATACCAAATAGGATTTAAAAGGCACATACAATTTGATCAGAATCAAGGAAGGGGATGAGTGGAAAACAGCCTTTAGGACCAGATATGGTCTGTTCGAGTATAAGGTAATGCCATTTGGGTTCTGCACCGCCCCTGGTACATTTCAGCATTTTATAAATTATATTTTTAGGGATCTTTAGGGATCTTTAGCTAATCCATTCCCTAGTAATTTCCCGGCTTGACTACTGTAACAACCTACTAACTGGCCTTCCTCTCTCCCGCCTCTCCCCCCCTTCAATCCATCCTAAATGCCTCTGCTAGGCTAATCCACCTCTCCCGATGCTCTGTATCTGCCGCACCCCTCTGTGAGTCCCTTCACTGGCTCCCCATTCACAGCAGAATTAAATTCAAAATTCTCACTTTGACCTACAAAGCCCTTACCAATGCAGCCCCCCCATACCTGTCCTCACTCATCAACAAATATACTCCAGCCCATCCCCTAAGATCCAACAACGATCTACTCCTTGCCTCTTCTACCATCACCTCCTCTCATGCTAGACTACAGGACTTCTCTCGTGCAGCACCAACCCTCTGGAACGCACTTCCTCGTGCTGTCAGACTTTCCCCCAACCTCTCCTCCTTTAAACGCTCCCTAAAGACCTTCTTGTTTAGGGAAGCCTATAACCAAATCAGTAGCTAATGAATTCCACTTGCCTAATAGTTGCCCTCATCTAACTTCACACTAACATCATTCCCACCTTTGCAGTCCCCACCTCCTGTTTCTCACCCTCCTACCCATTTAGATTGTGAGTTCCCACGGGAACAGGGCTCCCAATTCCTCCTGTATTTGTTTGTTAAATTTTGTCTGGTGTCTCATATTGTACTGTCCTTTTATCTTTGTTACCTATAAACAGCGCTGCGGAATCTGTTGGCACTTTATAAATAAAGAATAATAATAATAATAATAATCTTATGGATATTTGTGTAGTCATATATCTTGATGACATTTTTATATACTCAAAGAACAAACAAGAACATATAAAACATGTATATGGATACTAACACGTTTACGTGATCATAGATTATTTGCTAAGTTAGAAAAATGCCAATTTCACGTTCATAAAATAAAATTTTTAGGATATATCATCACCCCTGACAAAATACAAATGGACCCAGACAAACTAACAGCATAGCTACCCAGAAGAAAAAAGTTAGCGTGATCCCTCCAAAGAAGCTTTCTAACCAGGTGTACGGAAAGAAAATGAACTTTTCGACAACTATATGCAGCAAGATGCACATGAATTCTTAAACTATCTTCTGAACATAATAGCTGATATTTTGCAAGAAGAGCGAAAACAAGAAAAACAAAATGGCCGGATACCAAATGGTAACCTTGACAGTGAGAACAATAACAGCACACCAGATCCCACATGGGTGCATGAGATCTTTCAGGGAACATTAACAAATGAAACCAGATGTCTTACTTGTGAAATGATAAGCAGCAAAGATGAGGATTTTTTAGATCTATCTGTCGATGTGGAACAAAATACATCTATCACACATTGTTTAATGGGATTTAGCAACACAGAAACACTTTGTAGTGAATACAAATAATACTGCAAAGAATGTCACAGTAAACAGGAAGCACATAAAAGAATGAAAGTAAAAAAGCTGCCTATGATTCTAGCTCTTCCTTTAAAGAGGTTTAAGTACATGGATCAACTTCATCATGTTAAGATACCTCCACCTCCGGTTCATTTTGAGGATCATGATGAGTTCGAAGTGGAAGCAATTATTGATTCTCGTATCAACAGAAGAAGAATCGAATACTTAATTAGATGGGAAGGTTATGGACTAGAAGAGGACTCATGGATCCCCGGAAATCAGATTAACGCCCCTGATTTACTCACAGCTTTCCATGAAAGGTACCCTCACAAACCTCGGGTCGAATCCTTGGAGAGGATTCCTTAAGGAGGGGGATCTGTAAGGATGCTGTACATTTAAGTCTCTCTCCAACCCTTTCTCTCCTAAGCTACTTAACCTCACTTCCTTTGAACAGACATTGCTTGAGTATTTTGTTAATAGTCTAGCTGTAATTTTCTCTGGATTTAGCAACTTCAAGTCAGGCTACCCTTTTCATAAGAATTTTGGAAACATTTATTCAGTTTCCTTTTGTATTAAAACAGTGATATATTTGCTGTTTTACCTCAATTCATTCCTGAGTGATTTCCTGTGCCTATCAGCCTCATTCTGGCTTTTGACCTCCTGTCAGCTTGCTAGGAATTCTGTTTTCAAGGAACTTTGTGAATCTACACACATCTCTGAAGCAGCTGGGATATTTGGAAAACAAACCTCCATTTTACAAACTGCAATCCTCCTCATTTTAGCTCTCTTGTGCATCTATTTGCAAGCCTGAAACCGCAAGTATATCTTTTGTATAAGGAATTACCTGACATTGTTTGTATGCTTGTTTGAACATTTACTACTATATTATTGTGCTTTGCTTGAAACAAACCTCTTGTTCTCACATTCAGATACATTTGTATACATTTTCCTGAACTATAAAATATTATTCAAAGTATCTATTCCTGAGCATATATTTATATTACTTGCTTGTCTCTGCACAATTCGTTTTCATGTTAAATGAGAATCCTTGCAACACTTAATTAAATCTGCTGATTTTGTTCATTGCTAAGGTTAATAAGATTTTTCCTTAGAAGCAAATCTCAGCTACAAAACTATAATTTATAAACACAAGGTTTAACAGACATACTGTTTAAACCTTACATTTAGTAATTATCTGGTTGGAGTAGAGCTCAGTTAAAGAAGGGAAAAGGTGTTAATAAAGACTATTCAGAGTCAAACCAAGCCTTTCTTGCCTAATAATTACATATACAATTGTTTAAAGATGTTTTTTTTTATTTAGCCTAATAATATGTAAACTACCTGTTGTAATAATTTATAAAAATTTGAAATATTAGGCAGTCAAATTAGCCCAGAGGAAAAGCTTAAGAAGGGTTTTAGTGTTATTAGTATGAGAGGAAGATACATCACTTAACAGGCCATAGTCTTTTTGTGCTGCTTATAAAAAAGGTGCTGATTTGTATTTATAGAAGGTTTAATAATGATCTGGTTGGAGCAGAGCTCAGTTAAAGATAGGGAAAAAGTGTTATAGGACTATTGTGTAGAAGTCTAGTAGCTGCTTAACTTTACTACCTTAGGCAAAAGCAGTATCAGAAAATTAGTTGATCTCTTAGTACATCTCAGTGTCTCTATTCATATTGCTAATAGGCAGGGTTTTTTTTTTGCTACAGAGATATTATTAAGTATTCCTCTTAATCATCACCTTTTCATATGTTTGAGCACAGATAGATATACCTAAGAAAAAAAAATATATATATATTTTTTTGCATTTTACTTTTTTTTAGTTATTAGGCACTTAGTCCAGGTTAACTGGACATATATTTCATATATTTGATAAAGTGTCACTGCTGCACACACAAGGTGCAGATTCACTGGCAAATAGTTTACACAATTTGATAACCTGTCACTGTTGCACACATAAACTCCAGATTAAATGGTAAATATTCTACACAATTTGATAGAATCGTTATTTAAGTTAAAACATACTTTCACTTACACAACTTATGGAAAAATATATGCTAAATGTTAAATCAAAATTCCCAGCTATGCTGCTAAAAAGAGATAAGAAGATAAAAATGCTGCAAGATATAAGTTCTGAGGCTAATTCAGAAACTCCAATGAATATTCAAACCCCAATGAATAGCTCTGAGACACAATTAATGATCAATCAGTTAGCTGATTTAATATTACCACAATTTGACTCCATCAAAAAAGAGAAAGCAATCCTTTTCTTCTGAGATCAGGCCATTTTATAAAAGAATCACAGAAGTAGAGGCACAAGTTTCCTATCTGGATGACAGACTTTATATACAAGAAGGGAATACAGTAAAATATGAGGACAAAATAAAAGCTTTACAATTAAAAATAGATGATCTTGAGGATTGATCTCGGCGTAGTAATGTCAGAATTATGGGCCTACCTGAAAGCAAGCAATATGAGGATTTAATATTGTTTGGGGAGAGTACTTTGCCGCAGTTATTGGATTACAATTGTCAGAAAAACTACAGGTGGAAAGAGCTCATAGGACAGGAAGTATTAAAAAATATTCAGATAGTAGTGCACGGCCTAGGATGGTTTTGATAAAATACTTTAATTTTCAAGATAAGATAAACGTAATGAGGCAATACAGAAAGTTGCAAACAGTTAAGATAGGCACCAAGCAGAATTTTCTATTTCAGGATTTTTCTGTGCAAACATCTACAAAATGAAAGACAATGGCACCATTCTGTACAAATTTAATAAATGCCGGAGTAAAGGCAAGTCTGAGATATCAGGCTAAAATAATAATTACAGAGGGTGCCATTGCCTTGAATTCAGTAGTGGAGGCTAGAGCGTTTTGTACAAAAAACAATATTAAGGTGTAAAAGCGAAAAGAGATATACACTTTGTGGTGTGTCTTTTTCTTCCTTCTTGACAAACAATGGTGTTTGTCAAAGATATGGGAAAAATCCATTTCCTCTTTGTCCCATTTATTTCTTTTTTCTTTTTTTTTTCTTTTTTCTCTCTCTTTTTTCTACTCTTACCCCCCCTCCACATTAGTGCAAAGGAATCTATGATTTTAAAAAATAATTTTTAACAAAATGAATCCAATTTTAAAGGGACAGTCAAAACCAGAATTTTTGTTGTTTTAAAAGATAGATAATCCCTTAATTGCCAATTCCCCAGTTTTGCATAACCAACACAGTTATAATTATACATGTTTTACCTCTTTTGACAGACTTGCATTTTAGCCAATCAGAGCTGTCTCAATGGTAAATTCATATGCATGAGCTCAATGTTATCTATATGAAACACGTGAACTAATGCCCTCTAGTGGTGAAAAACTATCAAAATGCATTTAGATTAGAGGCGGCTTTAAAGGTATCAGAAATTATCATATGAACCTCCTAGGTTTAGCTTTCAACTAAGAATACCAAGAGAACAAAGCAAAATTGGTGATGAAGTAAAATGGAAAGTTGTTTAAAATTGCATGCCCTGTTTAAATCATGAAAGTTTTTTTTTTTTACTTGACTGTCCCTTTAAATATAGTTTCATGGACTGTGGGAGGGATAACCTCTCCCATAAAATATTCTTAAAATGCTTAAAGGGCATAAACCTGATATTATATTTCTTCAATAATTGCATTTGAAAGAGATACCTAAATTATAAGTAAACTGCATTTCCGAGATTATTGCCACTACTTGTAACAAAAGGAAATGTGGTGTGGCTATTCTTTTTAATAAAAAAAAAAAACGGTATATAATATTAAGAAACAAGAATTGGACCCATTAGGAAGGTATTTGATTGTCCAAGCTGAGATAGATAATAACGTTTGGACCTTTTGTAATATATATGGCCCGAATACATTTGAAAAAGAATTCTGGTTAAAGATAAAGCATAAATCAATACCATATTTAGGGCAGAACTTAATAATGGCAGGAGACTTTAATTTGACTTTATCCCCCGAAAAGATACAATATGTCCTTATTGAAAAAAAAGAAGGTATACCAAAGAAAGGCTACATTTTTTTGTGAATATATTAAGCTGTTTAAAGTAAAAGATATATGGCGCCTGCAACACCCTGATTAGCGCAGCTTTTCCTGAGAATCAAAGGTGCACATGAATTTTCCAGAATAGACATGTTTTTGATTGATGATAATCATTTGGCATTAGATATAGAGATGTAAATTGTAGATATAATAGTATCAGATCATGCTATAATTAGTTTAAAGATTAGATTTACTTCTAAACTTGATAGAAAGATGAACTTGTTTAGATTCCCTGGTTATATGCTAAACAATAAGGGATTTACTAGTTGGTTATCGGGAAGATGTAAAGAGTATCATTCTTTAAACAAGTCATAGAAAATAGAAACCTTTTGGGAAGCAGGTAAAGCTGTCCTCAGAGGGGAAATTAAAGCTTATATGATAAAAATGAAACATAAAAATAAGGCTAGGGAAATTCAGCTAGCAAATTAACTCAGGAATCCATATGCCAGATAATTGAATAATCCAAACTTGCACACATGGAATGGTTACTCTCAAGCTAAACTAGAAAGAAAAATGTTCTTGAAAGAGAAATGGTCAAGATCTGAAGGTGAGAACTTTCTACCAAGGGTATCATAGGATTTCAGCTAAACATCTTGAAAAGATTATCAAATTCAGGAAACATAATAATATTATAGAGTTAATTAAAGATGTAATAAAATGCATATCCAAGCAACAGAAATTAGAGAAGCCTTTTATACATTTTACCAAAAAATATACTTGAGAGAACCTATCAGTATTGAACAGAAAGGGAAATTTTGGCAAAAGATAAAAGTACCGCAAATTACACAGGAAACTATGCAGCAAGTCAATGCCGAAATCTTAGAAGAGGAGATAAAAACAGCAATAAAAAAAGCAAAATCTAATAAAGCCCCAGGTTCAGATGGCATGTCTGCTGAATTTTATAAGATTACCTTGGATGAAGTTGTGGGCATATTACCAAAGGTATATAATAAATATTATTTGAAAATTGAATTTAATTCACCTTACTTTTCTGATTCTATAATTTAATTAATTCATAAAAAAGGTAAAAATCCGAAAGAGTTGGGTTCATATTGCCCAATATCTTTGCTGAATCATGCCTATAAAATCCTTATGTCCATTTTGGCCGAAAGACTCAAAAAGGTAATTGGTGAATTGATTCATAAAGATCAGACAGGTTTCATTCTGGGTAGAAACCTGGTAAGTAATATGCGCAGGGTCTTGATAATGATGGATCATTATTTTAAAACAAACCAAGATGCCAGTAAGAACCTTAAGACTGATGTAGCAATTGTGACAATAGATGCAGAAAAAGCATTTGATTCGATCATATGGGATCACTTGTTCACAACACTTAATAAATTTGGGTTTTCTGGCAACTTGGTTAGTTTGATCAAACTAATATATAATAAACCAAGATCTCCATTACTGGTCAATGGCAAATTATCACAATATATTACCCTACAAAAGGGGTCAAGGATGCCCATTATCCCCTTTAATATTTGACATTGCGTTGGAGCCATTAGCAATCTGTTTGAGACAATAAATTAAAGGTTTTAAATTAGGAGAACAAAACTATGTAATTTCTCTGTATGCTGACTATATTATACTATTCTTTCAAGATACTAATATAAGTATCCCCAGATTCTTGGAGCTTTTGGACAGGTATAGCCAATTCTCAGAATATAAAATAAATTTTGATAAATCCGAACTATTATGGATTAATAAAACATCCAAAAGTATAACTACACATACATTCAAGGAAGTACAATATATAAATTACTTAGGAATCAAAATAGGGAAGAACCCTAAGGATTGGTATCAGCTTAATTATGCAGACTTCTTTGATAACATTCAGGCAGAATTGAATAGATGGAATATACATTATTTATCTTTATCTGCAAGAATCATGCTGATTAAGACTATTCACATTCCTCGTCTGTTGTTCCTACTTCAGAATTTGCTGTTGTTAATTTTGAGGAAGGACGTGGAAAGATACAATAGGGCTTGCTTGCTCTTTATCTGGGGGGGGGGGAGTCTTGCATGTCAATAGGAAAACTATATCATAATAGAATGTATGGCAGTTTCTCACTCCCCAATATTGGTTATTATAATTGCATTACAATTGCAACATTTGGGATAGATTGGCTTACTGAATTTAATTATGTCACTTACTATGAGTTGGAAACTACATTAAAATCCTCTTTTGATCTCAAGGCAATTTTTCATTGTCCACACAGAAAGCTCCCAAGTAATGTCAGCAACCTGATGACATTTTCTAATATTATAAGGGCTTGGCAGAAATATTGCCATCTTATGGGACAAGAATATCAGGTATCCCATTATTTACCTATTACGGGCATCCTGGAATTTACACCAGGGCTATACAATAAGGTTTTCAGAGATTGGCGACAAAAGTGGCTAGTAAACTTAGTACAGCTTAAACAAGGGGGTACCAATGCAATCCAAACTTATGAAGAGCTGGTAGAGAAATTTGCACTCCCGGCTAAAAAATGTTATGCATATTTATAGGTACAGAGTTTTCTGGGGAAACTAGTACAGGTATTTGGATTTGACTGGAGCCAACAAGGAATAGATATAGGACTCAAATTATATAAGGCTGGAATATGAATCTCATACTGATATAAAAATTTGACTACTTTGATGGGATAAAATCATATTAATAGTATAAATGATAAATTATAGGAAGTATAAAGCGAGTAGAAGCAACCACTGAGTTAATTAACTGGAGAAAGACTCAATAATTACTATCTTACTCCAGATAGGATTAGTAAATGGAGGCAGGATGG
Source organism: Bombina bombina (assembly GCF_027579735.1). Taxonomy (NCBI): domain Eukaryota; kingdom Metazoa; phylum Chordata; class Amphibia; order Anura; family Bombinatoridae; genus Bombina; species Bombina bombina. The sequence continues at coordinate 511,419,815 of NC_069504.1, read as the reverse complement.
ACACCAAGGAAATTGTTTTAAATGTAATAGGGAGAGAGCAGATATGATGCATTGCCTATGGGAATGTCCCAAAATTAGGCAATATTGGGGGGAAAATTCAGTTTAAATAAATACAGTATGTACAGGGAGGGACCTCTGTTTAATCCTCTCATATCTGTTTTTTATGCAGTGAGAGTGAATATTCAGGGGACCTGGATTTAATCAATATGGCCATATTAGCCACACGTAATTGAATTTGAAAAATGGAAATCGATGGCTGCTCCAAGTTTAGCAGAATTTGATAATATAATGCGACTATTGAGCGGCAAGATTTAAATGCAAAATCTGAAAAACAATTTAGAATATTCTTCCATAAGTTGAAGAGAGTTATTCAAACATGGCCCCTCCCAGTACAGATGCAATTTATGCTTCTGTTAAAAAATACAATACCTTTCATTACCCTGGTGTTGGAAGAGTCCCTCCCACATACCCGGTTATTAAGTTGAAAGACTATGGATGGTAGACATAGACATGGATCCAAGTTGTGGAGAGAGAGGAGGTGGTTTGGTGAGATGGGTGTGTTTTTTTTCTCCTCCTATCTTTGCTTGATTTGAGAGGTTCACATTTACTATTAGAGGGAGCTAATTCTCTTTGCTCCTTTTGTGGTTATGATTGATATTTTATATGAGCTATGTCTGGAAAGTATACAATAAAATTAAAATCAACTCTCGTAATTTTTGTGTAATACATAGGAGCTGTGTCTCCAACAAAATGTAAGAATTTGTTTATTCTTAATAAAGATGTTATAAAAAAGGGAAGGGGCAAGAAGGTGAGAAGATATCATAATAAGCGTTCCCTATATGGTATTGTAAATACTCTTTCTAAATGCAGATTGTTATTGTTTTTTTTTATGAGACTTATATCTCTAATATTTTTTTTACTGGCTATCCTTTAAAAAGTCTCAAAAGCGGGTTCTGACGAAAAGAGGCTTTTTACTTGAATTAGTCTGATTCTGTCATAACATTGTTGTTCTATTTTTGATAGCCTTGGAACCTCAGTACTGTTAGGCTAAATAAAAACTTAAGAGCTTTAACTGTTAAGGTTAGATTTATAGTTCTGTTTGGTTATTTGTTGTTGTGTTTTTTGTTGTTTTTCTGTTATGTTTTAATTATAAAAACCCAATAATGTGGTCACATAGGATGTATGTAATAATGTATCATCTGTTTGACACTTCTCAAATTTTGGTACTAGAATACATATGTTATGTTAACCTTGTATACTCAAACTATATTGTAATAATGCGATATCGTAATAATTATTTACTCTCGCTCAGTATGGCATAATGATACCCGTTATCTGAGATGTATATACTGATATATCACTTGTTTGAAATGTCTTGAATTTCGGTATTAGAACTTCAATTTTATGTTAACATTGTATACTCAAATTACATTGTTATACTGTGTTGTCGCAAAACTTTTCCATTCTTGAATGGTATAATGACGTACACTATTTCTGTACCCATTGTTGGTCAAAAAAGAGAGATGAATGAGTTCTTTGAGTATTTGATCAGGCATATCAGAAAAAAATACAATTTGCAGTCACTCACATGGGTGGAAAGTCCTCTCTCAAATAAATTCTCCCTTGGATTAAATTTTCACATGCGATACAGTTTAAGACAACTCACTTAGCTGCTTGATATTTGCCAGGGGCAAACCAAAATCTGGATATTGCATCAGCTAAGTTTGTCCCACCCCAGTGTGTTTGCTGGTGTACAAAGGAAAAAGAGTGTGATGCAGCATCAGCTCTGTTATATCCTTGGGGAAATAGGATCTTTACTAAAAACGAACTGTATACAAAAAATGCTTGTGCAACATTTGCAATTTGAGTGCCTGCTGAAGTAAAAAAGAAATCCTCTTTATGTCCTTAACTGTCCTATGACAGGAACTATGCCAAATACATTTTTACTGTCTATGTGTATGTTAAAATTTGACCTCTTGTGAGGGGGAATGGGCAAATCAGGCAAGCTGGGAATTGTAATTAGCTGGTAATGGGTAGGCCTCACAATATCTTAAAGGGAGTTAGAACTGCATATCCTGAGTGACTGCTTGTCAGGGTTTTTTCCTTGCTCTGTTTGCCATGTGCTGCTTGCAGCCATATTACTCACCTCTCTTGCTGACTCTGGTGCATACCGTGTGATGCTGCTCATTTCCTGCTCTTCCTTTTATGACCAGATTGGTGTACATCATAAGTGTGAAACAGGATGCAGTCTCAGAATTGTGATGTCATCACTTATTATTTAAAGGTCCTCTGTTCAGTATGCTTTGCCCTTGCATTGTCTCAGACCTGCTCCTGTGTATTACCTGGCTGTCTGATGTCCCTCCTGGTTCCTGATCCCTGGCTTGTTCCTGACTCTGCTGTTCTCCTTGTTCCTTATTCTGGCTCGTCTGACTACTCGCTTTGGCTCCTGACTCGGCTCATCTGAATATTCGCTGTGGCTCCTGACTGTGATTATTTTTGCACTTCTCGTCTCAGTCTGATTCCTGGCACCCTAACATTAGGCAAGGGACATGAATCCTGATGGTGCTAATAATCCACCTTTACCTCCTATAATTTCCAGGATGGATGAACAGGATCACCGCTTGGATCAATTTGCACTAGCCCTGCAAACCCTGCTGACTCGCACTGCACATTTGGACCAAAGTGCCCCGCAAGTTATGGCTGCTCCTGTTTCCGCTACTGCACCTAGTCCTACCTGGAGCATGTCCGGTCATGCACCTCTACCTCAGCGATATGGAGGCGATCCTAATCAGTTTCAGAGGGTTTTTGAACCAAGTGGGCATTTACTTTGATTTTCTCATCTCGTTACTCTCTGACACAGCTCTTGCCTGAGCTAATCCCTTGTGGGAGGCTAATAAAATTGTGATTTTAAATTACCCTGAATTTGTGGCCTCCTTTCAAAGGGTATTTGATGTTCTGGCTCGCTCCTCCGCTGCTGCTATACGACTCATGTCCATTCACTGTTGCTCAGTATGCCATTGAGTTCCGTACGCTTGCCGCAGAGGTAGGTTGGAACAATGAAGCCCTTGTTGCCGCCTTCTTTCATGGGCTCTGTGATGTGATTAAAGACAAAGTTGCTACCAGAGAAGATCTCAAGGCATTGGTGTCTTTTTTGATCCTAATTGACATCAGTTAGAGGCCCTCTTTCAAGGAGCGCTTGCGGAAGCCTCCTGTTCTGTTGTCTCCTATGTGTTCATTCCCACCCATGCCTCCTTCTCCTCCCATGCCTCCTGGTCCCAAGTCACCAGGTACTGCTGAGCCGATGCAGTTGGGATTCACGCGTCTCTCCGTGGTGGAGAGGGCATTTAGGAGGAGGGAGGGGCTCTGCCTCTATTGTGGGTTACAGGGCCACCTTTTGAAGTCTTGTCCTACACGGCCGGGAAACGCTCACACCTAAGGTCCTGTTGGGGGCAGATCTTGGGTGGTTTATTCTCATACCCGGAACTGGAGAAACCTTTGGTCATGGTTGTCCTTTCCTGGGTGGACTCCTTCATAGTTACCAAGGCTCTTGTTGACTCTGGTGCTGCGGGCTATTTCATTGACAGTGCTTTTGTAACAAAGCACTCCATTCCTGTTTTGCCTTAGTCCATTCCACTTGCTGTTGAGGCCATTGATGGCAGGCCCCTTCAGCCCACACTCGTTACTCACGAAACTGCTCCGTTATCCATGGCTGTTGGTGCTCTCCATTTTGAAACCCTCCAGTTCCAGGTGATAAACTCTCCGCATTTTCCAGTTGTTCTAGGTTAATCCCGGGCTCCAAAAGCACAATCCCAGTCTCGACTGGCGCAGGTCTGAAATTTTGTCATGGTCTCCGCAATGTATTGCCACTTGTCTTCAGAAACCAGTTAAAGTCTTGTGCACTTCTTCGGTATCTCAATTACCAGAGGAGTACCGAGAGTTCCTAGATGTTTTTGACAAGGTGCGTGCCGGTACGTTGCCTCCTCACCGGTCTTACGATTGTGCCATAGACCTGCAACCCGGAGCCATTCCTCATCGGGGCAGGGTTTACCCTTTGTCTGTTGCAGACAATTGTGCTATGGAGGAGTATGTTGCCGATGCTTTGTCGTGGTGGATCATCTGCAAATCCTGCTCCCCTGCAGGGGCTGGCTTCTTCTTTGTGAAGAAAAAGGGTGGCGAGTTAAGACCATGCATGGATAATAGGGGTCTTAATCATCTTACCATTAAGAATGCTTACCCTATTCCGCTCATTACGGAACTCTTTGACCGCTTCAATGGAGCTACGGTCTGTACTAAACTTGTTTTGAGAGGAGCCTACAATCTCGTTAGGATCAAGGAGGGCCACGAATGGAAAACAACATTTAACACCAGGAGCAGGCATTATGAGTATCATGTAATGCCCTTTGGCCTATGTAATGCTCCTGCTGTTTTCCAGGAATGTATTAATGATGTCTTACGAGATATGTTGCAACAGTGTGTTGTGGTGTACTTAGACGACATCCTCATACACTCATACACTCACCCACAGTTGTTCTAGGTTAATCCCGGGCTCCAAAAGCACAATCCCAGTCTCGACTGGCGCAGGTCTGAAATTTTGTCATGGTCTCCGCAATGTATTGCCACTTGTCTTCAGAAACCAGTTAAAGTCTTGTGCACTTCTTCGGTATCTCAATTACCAGAGGAGTACCGAGAGTTCCTAGATGTTTTTGACAAGGTGCGTGCCGGTACGTTGCCTCCTCACCGGTCTTACGATTGTGCCATAGACCTGCAACCCGGAGCCATTCCTCATCGGGGCAGGGTTTACCCTTTGTCTGTTGCAGACAATTGTGCTATGGAGGAGTATGTTGCCGATGCTTTGTCGTGGTGGATCATCTGCAAATCCTGCTCTCCTGCAGGGGCTGGCTTCTTCTTTGTGAAGAAAAAGGGTGGCGAGTTAAGACCATGCATGGATAATAGGGGTCTTAATCATCTTACCATTAAGAATGCTTACCCTATTCCGCTCATTACGGAACTCTTTGACCGCTTCAATGGAGCTACGGTCTGTACTAAACTTGTTTTGAGAGGAGCCTACAATCTCGTTAGGATCAAGGAGGGCCACGAATGGAAAACAACATTTAACACCAGGAGCAGGCATTATGAGTATCATGTAATGCCCTTTGGCCTATGTAATGCTCCTGCTCTTTTCCAGGAATGTATTAATGACGTCTTACGAGATATGTTGCAACAGTGTGTTGTGGTGTACTTAGACGACATCCTCATACACTCATACACTCACCCACAATTGAGGCTCATCGTTCTGATGTTACACGGGTTCTTCAGAGACTACGTGAGAATGGCCTGTTTTGTAAACTCGAGAATTGTGAGTTCCATCAGACTCAAGTAAGCTTCCTAGTTTATGTTATCTTTGTTGCAGGGTTCTCCATGGATCCTCACAAGTTATCTGCAATTCTGCAGTGGCCTCGCCCTTTTGGTCTTCAGTCTATTCAATGTTTTTTGGGGTTCGCCAATTACTATAGAAAGTTTATTTAAAACTTTTCTTCCTTGGTCAAACCTATCACTGACATGACCCGTAGAGAATGATCCACTCCATTGGTCACCTACTGCCATTAAGGCCTTTAATAGTCTTAAGACTGCCTTTGCTGCCGCTCCTGTTCTGGCTCATCCTAACCCTGTCCTGCCTTTCATTCTCGAGGTTGATGCATCTGAGACTGGAGTAGGTGCCCTCTTGTCTCAACATCCTATGCCTGACGGTTCCTTGCATCCCTGTGGTTTCTCTAAGAAATTGTCTCCAGTGGGGTGCAATTATGAAATTGGCGACAGGGAATTACTGGCCATTAGACATGTGCACGGCTAAAAAATTCGGTTCGTTTTCGGTTCGGATCGATTCGGACTTTTCGAATTTCGTTTCGGATCGAATCAGATTCGGCAAAATTTGAATAAATTTGTTTCGGATTTATTCGGATCCGAATAAATTCGTTTCGGATTTATTCGGATTCGGCTGAATTCGGTTCTATTCGGTTCCGAAATTCGGTATGTTTTAGTACACTAAGTCACTAACACCCATAAACTACCTATGAACCACTAAACCGAGGCCCCCCCACATCGCAAACCCTATAATAACATTATTTAACCCCTAATCTGCAGATCGGATATCGCCGCAACCTACATTATAGCTATTAACCCCTAATCTGCTGTCCCTAACACCGCCGACCCCTACATTATAGTTATTAACCCCTAATCTGCCCCCCCCAACGTCGCCGCAATCTAACTACAAGTATTAACCCCTAATCTGCTGACCCGATATCGCCGCCGCCTACATTATAGCTATTAACCCCTAATCTGCTGTCCCTAACACCGCCGACCCCTACATTATAGTTATTAACCCCTAATCTGCCCCCCCCGACGTCGCCGCAATCTAACTACAAGTATTAACCCCTAATCTGCCGACCCGATATCGCCGCCGCCTACATTATAGCTATTAACCCCTAATCTGGTGTCCCTAACACCGCCGACTCCTACATTATAGTTATTAACCCCTAATCTGCCCCCCCCCCAACGTCGCCACAATCTAACTACAAGTATTAACCCCTAATCTGCCGACCGCAAATCGCCGCCACTATAATAAATGTATTAACCCCTAAACCGCCGCACTCCCGCCTCGCAAACACTATAATACATTTTATTAACCCCTAATCTGCCCTCCCTAACATCGCCGCCACCTACCTACAATTATTAACCCCTAATCTCCCGCCCCCAACGTCGCCGCTACTATAATAAGGTTATTAACCCCTAAACCTAAGTCTAACCCTAACACTAACACCCCCTAACTTAAATATAATTTAAATAAAATGAAATAAGTTTACTATAGTTAAATAAATGAATCCTATTTAAAACTAAATACTTACCTGTAAAATAAACCCTAAGATAGCTACAATATAACTAATAGTTACATTGTAGCTATTTTAGGATTTATTTTTATTTTACAGGCAACTTTGTATTTATTTTAACTAGGTACAATAGTTATTAAATAGTTAATAACTATTTAATAACTACCTAGCTAAAATAAATACAAATTTACCTGTAAAATAAATCCTAACCTAAGTTACAATTACACCTAACACTACACTATCATTAAATTAATTAAATAAATGAATCATATTTAAAACTAAATACTTACCTATAAAATAAACCCTAATATAGCTGCAATATAACTAATAGTTACATTGTAGCTATTTTAGCATTTATATTTATTTTACAGGCAACTTTGTATTTATTTTAACTAGGTACAAAAGCTATTAAATAGTTATTGACTAATTAATAGCTACCTAGTTAAAATAATTACAAAATTACCTGTAAAATAAATCCTAACCTAAGTTACAATTAAACCTAACACTACACTATCATTAAATAAATTAACTACAAGTACCTACAATTATCTACAATTAAATAAACTAAAGTACAAAAAAACCCCACTAAATTACAAAAAATAAAAAAAATTACAAGAATTTTAAACTAATTACACCTAATCTAAGCCCCCTAATAAAATAACAAAGCCCCCCAAAATAAAAAAAATGCCCTAACCTATACTAAATTACAAAAGTTAACAGCTCTATTACCTTACCAGCCCTGAACAGGGCCCTTTGCGGGGCATGCCCCAAAGAAAACAGCTCTTTTGCCTGTAAAAAAAAAACACAATCCCCCCCCACATTACAACCCACCACCCACATACCCCTACTCTAACCCAAACCCCCCTTAAATAAACCTAACACTACCCACCTGAAGATCTCCCTACCTTGAGTCGTGTTCACCCAGCCGGGCCGAAGTCTTCATCCGATGGGGCAGAAGAGAACATCCAGACCGGCAGAAGTCTTCATCCAAGCGGGGCAAGAAGAGGTCTTCTATCCATCATACAAGTACCAAAATACAAACAAACACTAAATTACCAAAAATTATAAAATATTACAATAATTTTAAACTAATTACACCTAATCTAAGCCCCCTACTAGCTATTAATATAGCTACAATATAACTAATAGTTACATTGTAGCTATTTTAGGATTTATATTTATTTTACAGGCAACTTTGTATTTATTTTAACTAGGTACAATAGTTATTAAATAGTTAATAACTATTTAATAACTACCTAGCTAAAATAAATACAAATTTACCTGTAAAATAAATCATAACCTAAGTTACAATTACACCTAACACTACACTATCATTAAATTAACTAAATAAATGAATCCTATATAAAACTAAAGACTTACCTGTAAAATAAACCCTAATATAGCTGCAATATAACTAATAGTTACAATGTAGCTATTTTAGCATTTATATTTATTGTACAGGCAACTTTGTATTTATTTTAACTAGGTTCAATAGCTATTAAATAGATATTGACTATTTAATAGCTACCTAGTTAAAATAATTACAAAATTACCTGTAAAATAAATCCTAATCTAAGTTACAATTAAACCTAACACTAAACTATCATTAAATAAATTAACTACAAGTACCTACAATTAAATACAATTAAATAAACTAAACTAAAGTACAAAAACCCCCCCACTAAATTACAAAAAATAAATAAATATTACAAGAATTTTAAACTAATTACACCTAATCTAAGCCCCCTAATAAAATAACAAAGCCCCCCAAAATAAAAAAAATGCCCTACCCTATTCTAAATTACAAAAGTTAACAGCTCTATTACCTTACCAGCCCTTAAAAGGGCCTTTTGCGGGGGCATGCCCCAAAGAAAACAGCTCTTTTGCCTGTAAAAAAAAACACAATACCCCCCCCACATTACAACCCAACACCCACATACCCCTACTCTAACCCAAACCCCCCTTAAATAAACCTAACACTACCCCCCTGAAGATCTCCCTACCTTGAGTCGTGTTCACCAAGCCGGGCCGAAGTCTTCATCCGATGGGGCAGAAGAGGACATCCAGACCGGCAGAAGTCTTCATCCAAGCGGGGCAAGAAGAGGTCTTCCATCCATCAGAAAAGTACAAAAAAACAAACAAACACTAAATTACCAAAAATAATAAAATATTACAATAATTTTAAACTAATTACACCTAATCTAAGCCCCCTACTAGCTATTAATATAGCTACAATATAACTAATAGTTACATTGTAGCTATTTTAGGATTTATATTTATTTTACAGGCAACTTTGTATTTACTTTAACTAGGTACAATAGCTATTAAATAGTTAATAACTATTTAATAACTACCTAGCTAAAATAAATACAAATTTACCTGTAAAATAAATCCTAACCTAAGTTACAATTACACCTAACACTACACTGTCATTAAATTAACTAAATAAATGAATCCTATATAAAACTAAAGACTTACCTGTAAAATAAACCCTAATATAGCTACAATATAACTAATGGTTATATTGTAGCTATTTTAGCATTTATATTTATTTTACAGGCAACTTTGTATTTATTTTAACTAGGTACAATAGCTATTAAATAGATATTTACTGTTTAATAGCTACCTAGTTAAAATAATTACAAAATTACCTGTAAAATAAATCCTAACCTTAGTTACAATTAAACCTAAGTACAAAAAAACAGACACTAAATTACAAAAAATAAAAAAAATTACAAGAATTTTAAACTAATTACACCTAATCTAAGCCCCCTAATAAAATAACAAAGCCCCCCAAAATAAAAAAATGCCCTACCCTATACTAAATTACAAAAGTAATCAGCTCTATTACCTTACCAGCCCTTAAAAGGGCCTTTTGCGGGGCATGCCCCATAGAAAACAGCTCTTTTGCCTGTAAAAAAAAACACAATACCCCCCCCCACATTACAACCCACCACCCACATACCCCTACTCTAACCCAACCCCCCCTTAAATAAACCTAACACTACCCCCCTGAAGATCTCCCTACCGTGTCTTCACCCAGCGGGCCGAAGTCTTCATCCGATCGGGCAGAAGAGGACATCCAGACCGGCAGAAGTCTTCATCCAAGCGGGGCAAGAAGAGGTCTTCCATCCATCAGAAGTCTTGATCCAGGCGGCATCTTCTCTGTTCATTCATCCGGAGCGGAGCGGCAGCATCCTGAAGACATCCCACGCAGAGCATCCTCTTCTTTCTTGATCCGACGACTAAGTGACTGTACCTTTAAGTGACGTCATCCAAGATGGCGTCCCTTGAATTCCGATTGGCTGATAGGATTCTATCAGCCAATCGGAATTAAGGTAGGAAAAATCTGATTGGCTGATTCAATCAGCCAATCGGATTCAAGTTCAATCCGATTGGCTGATCCAATCAGCCAATCAGATTGACCTTGCATTCTATTGGCTGATCGGAACAGCCAATAGAATGGGAGGTCAATCTGATTGGCTGATTGGATCAGCCAATCGGATTGAACTTGAATCTGATTGGCTGATTGAATCAGCCAATCAGATTTTTCCTACCTTAATTCCGATTGGCTGATAGAATCCTATCAGCCAATCGGAATTCAAGGGACGCCATCTTGGATGACGTCACTTAAAGGTACAGTCACTTAGTCGTCGGATCAAGAAAGAAGAGGATGCTCTGCGTGGGATGTCTTCAGGATGCTGCCGCTCCGCTCCAGATGGATGAACAGAGAAGATGCCGTCTGGATCAAGACTTCTGATGGATGGAAGACCTCTTCTTGCCCCGCTTGGATGAAGACTTCTGCCGGTCTGGATGTCCTCTTCTGCCCGATCGGATGAAGACTTCGGCCCGCTGGGTGAAGACACGGTAGAGAGATCTTCAGGGGGTAGTGTTAGGTTTATTTAAGGGGGGTTTGGGTTAGAGTAGGGGTATGTGGGTGGTGGGTTGTAATGTGGGGGGGGGGTATTGTGTTTTTTTTTACAGGCAAAAGAGCTGTTTTCTTTGGGGCATGCCCCCGCAAAAGGCCCTTTTAAGGGCTGGTAAGGTAATAGAGCTGATTACTTTTGTAATTTAGTATAGGGCAGGGCATTTTTTTATTTTGGGGGGCTTTGTTATTTTATTAGGGGGCTTAGATTAGGTGTAATTAGTTTAAAATTCTTGTAATTTTTTTTATTTTTTGTAATTTAGTGTTTGTTTCTTTGTACTTTAGTTTAGTTTATTTCATTGTATTTAATTGTAGGTACTTGTAGTTAATTTATTTAATGATAGTGTAGTGTTAGGTTTAATTGTAACTTAGGTTAGGATTTATTTTACAGGTAATTTTGTAATTATTTTAACTAGGTAGCTATTAAACAGTAAATATCTATTTAATAGCTATTGTACCTAGTTAAAATAAATACAAAGTTGCCTGTAAAATAAATATAAATGCTAAAATAGCTACAATGTAACTATTAGTTATATTGTAGCTATATTAGGGTTTATTTTACAGGTAAGTCTTTAGTTTTATATAGGATTAATTTATTTAGTTAATTTAATGACAGTGTAGTGTTAGGTGTAATTGTAACTTAGGTTAGGGTTTATTTTACAGGTAAATTTGTATTTATTTTAGCTAGGTAGTTATTAAATAGTTATTAACTATTTAATAGCTATTGTACCTAGTTAAAATAAATACAAAGTTGCCTGTAAAATAAAAATAAATCCTAAAATAGCTACAATGTAACTATTAGTTATATTGTAGCTATATTAATAGCTAGTAGGGGGCTTAGATTAGGTGTAATTAGTTTAAAATTATTGTAATATTTTATTATTTTTGGTAATTTAGTGTTTGTTTGTTTTTTTGTACTTTTCTGATGGATGGAAGACCTCTTCTTGCCCCGCTTGGATGAAGACTTCTGCCGGTCTGGATGTCCTCTTCTGCCCCATCGGATGAAGACTTCGGCCCGGCTTGGTGAACACGACTCAAGGTAGGGAGATCTTCAGGGGGGTAGTGTTAGGTTTATTTAAGGGGGGTTTGGGTTAGAGTAGGGGTATGTGGGTGTTGGGTTGTAATGTGGGGGGGGTATTGTGTTTTTTTTTTACAGGCAAAAGAGCTGTTTTCTTTGGGGCATGCCCCAGCAAAAGGCCCTTTTAAGGGCTGGTAAGGTAATAGAGCTGTTAACTTTTGTAATTTAGTATAGGGTAGGGCATTTTTTTATTTTGGGGGGCTTTGTTATTTTATTAGGGGGCTTAGATTAGGTGTAATTAGTTTAAAATTCTTGTAATATTTTTTTATTTTTTGTAATTTAGTGGGTTTTTTTTTGTTGTAATTTAGTGGGGGTTTTTTGTACTTTAGTTTATATAATTGTAGGTACTTGTAGTTAATTTATTTAATGATAGTGTAGTGTTAGGTTTAATTGTAACTTAGGTTAGGATTTATTTTACAGATAATTTTGTAATTATTTTAACTAGGTAGCTATTAAATAATCAATATCTATTTAATAGCTATTGAACCTAGTTAAAATAAATACAAAGTTGCCTGTACAATAAATATAAATGCTAAAATAGCTACAATGTAACTATTAGTTATATTGCAGCTATATTAGGGTTTATTTTACAGGTAAGTCTTTAGTTTTATATAGGATTCATTTATTTAGTTAATTTAATGATAGTGTAGTGTTAGGTGTAATTGTAACTTAGGTTATGATTTATTTTACAGGTAAATTTGTATTTATTTTAGCTAGGTAGTTATTAAATAGTTATTAACTATTTAATAACTATTGTACCTAGTTAAAATAAATACAAAGTTGCCTGTAAAATAAATATAAATCCTAAAATAGCTACAATGTAACTATTAGTTATATTGAAGCTATATTAATAGCTAGTAGGGGGCTTAGATTAGGTGTAATTAGTTTAAAATTATTGTAATATTTTATTATTTTTGGTAATTTAGTGTTTGTTTGTATTTTGGTACTTGTATGATCGATGGAAGACCTCTTCTTGCCCCGCTTGGATGAAGACTTCTGCCGGTCTGGATGTCCTCTTCTGCCCCATCGGATGAAGACTTCGGCCCGGCTGGGTGAACACGACTCAAGGTAGGGAGATCTTCAGGGGGGTAGTGTTAGGTTTATTTAAGGGGGGTTTGGGTTAGAGTAGGGGTATGTGGGTGGTGGGTTGTAATGTGGGGGGGAGGATTGTGGTTTTTTTTTACAGGCAAAAGAGCTGTTTTCTTTGGGGCATGCCCCGCAAAGGGCCCTGTTCAGTGCTGGTAAGGTAAAAGAGCTTTTCTATTTTAATTTTAGAATAGGGTAGGGCATTTTTTTTTATTTTGGGGGGCTTTGTTATTTTATTAGGGGGCTTAGATTAGGTGTAATTAGTTTAAAATTCTTGTAATATTTTTTTATTTTTTGTAATTTAGTGGGTTTTTTTTTTTTGTAATTTAGTGGGGGGTTTTTGTACTTTAGTTTATTTAATTGTAGATAATTGTAGGTACTTGTAGTTAATTTATTTAATGATAGTGTAGTGTTAGGTTTAATTGTAACTTAGGTTAGGATTTATTTTACAGGTAATTTTGTAATTATTTTAACTAGGTAGCTATTAATTAGTCAATAACTATTTAATAGCTATTGTACCTAGTTAAAATAAATACAAAGCTGCCTGTAAAATAAATATAAATGCTAAAATAGCTACAATGTAACTATTAGTTATATTGCAGCTATATTAGGGTTTATTTTACAGGTAAGTATTTAGTTTTAAATATGATTCATTTATTTAATTAATTAAATGATAGTGTAGTGTTAGGTGTAATTGTAACTTAGGTTAGGATTTATTTTACAGGTAAATTTGTATTTATTTTAGCTAGGTAGTTATTAAATAGTTATTAACTATTTAATAACTATTGTACCTAGTTAAAATAAATACAAAGTTGCCTGTAAAATAAAAATAAATCCTAAAATAGCTACAATGTAACTATTAGTTATATTGCAGCTATCTTAGGGTTTATTTTACAGGTAAGTATTTAGTTTTAAATAGGATTCATTTATTTAACTATAGTAAACTTATTTCGTTTTATTTAAATTATATTTAAGTTAGGGGGTGTTAGTGTTAGGGTTAGACTTAGGTTTAGGGGTTAATAACCTTATTATAGTAGCGGCGACGTTGGGGTCGGGAGATTAGGGGTTAATAATTGTAGGTAGGTGGCGGCGATGTTAGGGAGGGCAGATTAGGGGTTAATAAAATGTATTATAGTGTTTGCGAGGCGGGAGTGCGGCGGTTTAGGGGTTAATACATTTATTATAGTTGCGGCGATTTGCGGTCGGCAGATTATGGGTTAATACTTGTAGTTAGATTGCGGCGACGTTGGGGGGGCAGATTAGGGGTTAATAACTATAATGTAGGGGTCGGCGGTGTTAGGGACACCAGATTAGGGGTTAATAGCTATAATGTAGGCGGCGGCGATATCGGGTCGGCAGATTAGGGGTTAATACTTGTAGTTAGATTGCGGCGACGTTGGGGGGGGCAGATTAGGGGTTAATAACTATAATGTAGGGGTCGGCGGTGTTAGGGACAGCAGATTAGGGGTTAATAGCTATAATGTAGGCGGCGGCGATATCGGGTCGGCAGATTAGGGGTTAATACTTGTAGTTAGATTGCGGCGACATTGGGGGGGGCAGATTAGGGGTTAATAACTATAATGTAGGGGTCGGCGGTGTTAGGGACACCAGATTAGGGGTTAATAGCTATAATGTAGGCGGCGGCGATATCGGGTCGGCAGATTAGGGGTTAATACTTGTAGTTAGATTGCGGCGACGTTGGGGGGGGGGGGCAGATTAGGGGTTAATAACTATAATGTAGGGGTCGGCGGTGTTAGGGACACCAGATTAGGGGTTAATAGCTATAATGTAGGCGGCGGCGATATCGGGTCGGCAGATTAGGGGTTAATACTTGTAGTTAGATTGCGGCGACATTGGGGGGGGGCAGATTAGGGGTTAATAACTATAATGTAGGGGTCGGCGGTGTTAGGGACACCAGATTAGGGGTTAATAGCTATAATGTAGGCGGCGGTGATATCGGGTCGGCAGATTAGGGGTTAATACTTGTAGTTAGATTGCGGCGACTTTGGGGGGGCAGATTAGGGGTTAATAACTATAATGTAGGGGTCGGCAGTGTTAGGGACAGCAGATTAGGGGTTAATAGCTATAATGTAGGGGTCGGCGATGTTAGGGACAGCAGATTAGGCGTTCATAGCTATAATGTAGGTGGCGGCGATATTCGGTCGGCAAATTAGGGGTTAATAAAATAATGCAGGTGTCAGCGATAGCGGGGGCGGCAGATTAGGGGTTAATAAGTGTTAGATTAGGGGTGTTTAGAGACTCGGGGTACATGTTAGGGTGTTAGGTGCAGACATAGGCCTAGATTTAGAGTTCGGCGGTAGCCGTCAAAACCAGCGTTAGAGGCTCCTAACGCTGGTTTTGGGCGCCCGCTGGTATTTGGAGTCAGTGATTAAAGGGTCTAACGCTCACTTTTCAGCCGCGACTTTTCCATACCGCAGATCCCCCTACGCCATTTGCGTAGCCTATCTTTTCAATGGGATCTTTCTAACGCTGGTATTTAGAGTCGTTTCTGCAGTGAGCGTTAGAGCTCTAACGACAAGATTCCAGCCGCCTGAAAATAGCAGGAGTTAAGAGCTTTCTGGCTAACGCCGGTTTATAAAGCTCTTAACTACTGTACCCTAAAGTACACTAACACCCATAAACTACCTATGTACCCCTAAACCGAGCTCCCCCCACATCGCCGCCACTCGATTAAAATTTTTAACCCCTAATCTGCCGACCGCCACCTACGTTATACTTATGTACCCCTAATCTGCTGCCCCTAACACCGCCGACCCCTGTATTATATCTATTAACCCCTAACTTGCCCCCCACAACGTCGCCGCAAGCTACTTAAAATAATTAACCCCTAATCTTCCGACCGCAACTCGCCGCCACCTACGTTATCCCTATGTACCCCTAATCTGCTACCCCTAACATCGCCGACCCCTATGTTATATTTATTAACCCCTAATCTGCCCCCCACAACGTCGCCGACACCTACCTACACTTATTAACCCCTAATCTGCCGAGCGGACCTGAGCGCTACTATAATAAAGTTATTAACCCCTAATCCGCCTCACTAACCCTATCATAAATAGTATTAACCCCTAATCTGCCCTCCCTAACATCGCCGACACCTAACTTCAATTATTAACCCCTAATCTGCCGACCGGAGCTCACCGCTATTCTAATAAATGTATTAACCCCTAAAGCTAAGTCTAACCCTAACACTAACACCCCCCTAAGTTAAATATAATTTTTATCTAACGAAATAAATTAACTCTTATTAAATAAATAATTCCTATTTAAAGCTAAATACTTACCTGTAAAATACATCCTAATATAGCTACAATATAAATTATAATTATATTATAGCTATTTTAGGATTAATATTTATTTTACAGGCAACTTTGTAATTATTTTAACCAGGTACAATAGCTATTAAATAGTTAAGAACTATTTAATAGTTACCTAGTTAAAATAATTACAAATTTACCTGTAAAATAAATCCTAACCTAAGATATAATTAAACCTAACACTACCCTATCAATAAAATAATTAAATAAACTACCTACAATTACCTACAATTAACCTAACACTACACTATCAATAAATTAATTAAACACAATTGCTACAAATAAATAAAATTAAATAAACTATCTAAAGTACAAAAAATAAAAAAGAACTAAGTTACAGAAAATAATAAAATATTTACAAACATAAGAAAAATATTACAACAATTTTAAACTAATTACACCTACTCTAAGCCCCCTAATAAAATAACAAAGCCCCCCAAAATAAAAAATTCCCTACCCTATTCTAAAATACAAATATTACAAGCTCTTTTACCTTACCAGCCCTGAACAGGGCCCTTTGCGGGGCATGCCCCAAGAATTTCAGCTCTTTTGCCTGTAAAAAAAAACATACAATACCCCCCCCCCAACATTACAACCCACCACCCACATACCCCTAATCTAACCCAAACCCCCCTTAAATAAACCTAACACTACCCCCCTGATGATCTTCCTACCTTGTCTTCACCATGCCAGGTTCACCGATCCGTCCTGGCTCCAAGATCTTCATCCACCCCAAGCGGGGGCTAGACATCCACTGAAGAAGTCCAGAAGAGGGTCCAAAGTCTTCCTCCTATCCGGCAAGAAGAGGACATCCGGACCGGCAAACATCTTCTCCAAGCGGCATCTTCTATCTTCTTCCATCCGATGACGACCGGCTCCATCTTGAAGACCTCCAGCGCGGATCCATCCTCTTCTTCCGACGACTAGACGACGAATGACGGTTCCTTTAAGGGACGTCATCCAAGATGGCGTCCCTCGAATTCCGATTGGCTGATAGGATTCTATCAGCCAATCGGAATTAAGGTAGGAATTTTCTGATTGGCTGATGGAATCAGCCAATCAGAATATAGTTCAATCCGATTGGCTGATCCAATCAGCCAATCAGATTGAGCTCGCATTCTATTGGCTGATCGGAACAGCCAATAGAATGCGAGCTCAATCTGATTGGCTGATTGGATCAGCCAATCGGATTGAACTATATTCTGATTGGCTGATTCCATCAGCCAATCAGAAAATTCCTACCTTAATTCCGATTGGCTGATAGAATCCTATCAGCCAATCGGAATTCGAGGGACGCCATCTTGGATGACGTCCCTTAAAGGAACCGTCATTCGTCGTCTAGTCGTCGGAAGAAGAGGATGGATCCGCGCTGGAGGTCTTCAAGATGGAGCCGGTCGTCATCGGATGGAAGAAGATAGAAGATGCCGCTTGGAGAAGATGTTTGCCGGTCCGGATGTCCTCTTCTTGCCGGATAGGAGGAAGACTTTGGACCCTCTTCTGGACTTCTTCAGTGGATGTCTAGCCCCCGCTTGGGGTGGATGAAGATCTTGGAGCCAGGACGGATCGGTGAACCTGGCATGGTGAAGACAAGGTAGGAAGATCATCAGGGGGGTAGTGTTAGGTTTATTTAAGGGGGGTTTGGGTTAGATTAGGGGTATGTGGGTGGTGGGTTGTAATGTTGGGGGGGGGGTATTGTATGTTTTTTTTTTACAGGCAAAAGAGCTGAAATTCTTGGGGCATGCCCCGCAAAGGGCCCTGTTCAGGGCTGGTAAGGTAAAAGAGCTTGTAATATTTGTATTTTAGAATAGGGTAGGGAATTTTTTATTTTGGGGGGCTTTGTTATTTTATTAGGGGGCTTAGAGTAGGTGTAATTAGTTTAAAATTGTTGTAATATTTTTCTTATGTTTGTAAATATTTTATTATTTTCTGTAACTTAGTTCTTTTTTATTTTTTGTACTTTAGATAGTTTATTTAATTTTATTTATTTGTAGCAATTGTGTTTAATTAATTTATTGATAGTGTAGTGTTAGGTTAATTGTAGGTAATTGTAGGTAGTTTATTTAATTATTTTATTGATAGGGTAGTGTTAGGTTTAATTATATCTTAGGTTAGGATTTATTTTACAGGTAAATTTGTAATTATTTTAACTAGGTAACTATTAAATAGTTCTTAACTATTTAATAGCTATTGTACCTGGTTAAAATAATTACAAAGTTGCCTGTAAAATAAATATTAATCCTAAAATAGCTATAATATAATTATAATTTATATTGTAGCTATATTAGGATTTATTTTACAGGTAAGTATTTAGCTTTAAATAGGAATTATTTATTTAATAAGAGTTAATTTATTTCGTTAGATAAAAATTATATTTAACTTAGGGGGGTGTTAGTGTTAGGGTTAGACTTAGCTTTAGGGGTTAATACATTTATTAGAATAGCGGTGAGCTCCGGTCGGCAGATTAGGGGTTAATAATTGAAGGTAGGTGTCGGCGATGTTAGGGAGGGCAGATTAGGGGTTAATACTATTTATGATAGGGTTAGTGAGGCGGATTAGGGGTTAATAACTTTATTATAGTAGCGCTCAGGTCCGCTCGGCAGATTAGGGGTTAATAAGTGTAGGTAGGTGTCGGCGACGTTGTGGGGGGCAGATTAGGGGTTAATAAATATAACATAGGGGTCGGCGATGTTAGGGCAGCAGATTAGGGGTACATAGGGATAACGTAGGTGGCGGCGGTTTACGGAGCGGCAGATTAGGGGTTAAAAGTGTAATGCAGGGGTCAGCGATAGCGGGGGCGGCAGATTAGGGGTTAATAAGTGTAAGGTTAGGGGTGTTTAGACTCGGGGTACATGTTAGGGTGTTAGGTGCAGACGTAGGAAGTGTTTCCCCATAGGAAACAATGGGGCTGCGTTAGGAGCTGAACGCTGCTTTTTTGCAGGTGTTAGGTTTTTTTTCAGATCAAACAGCCCCATTGTTTCCTATGGGAGAATCGTGCACGAGCACGTTTTTGATGCCGGCCGCGTCCGTAAGCAACTCTGGTATCGAGAGTTGCATTTGCGGTAAAAATGCTCTACGCTCCTTTTTTGGAGCCTAACGCAGCATTTGTTTGAACTCTCGATACCAGAGTTAAATTTATGGTGCGGCCAGAAAAAAACCCGCGGAGCGTTAACAGCCCTTTTACCGCCGAACTCTAAATCTAGGCCTTAGTGTTTCCCCATAGGAAACAATGGGGCTGCGGTGTTAGTTTTTTTTCAGCCGAAACTCCCATTGTTTCCTATGGGGAAATGCCGAATTTTACCGAGCTAATTCGGATTTATTCGGAGATACGGCAGCTATTTTTGATTCATTCGGTAGATTCGGAAGTATTTTAATTCGGAAATCCGAATCGATCCGAATCTCCGAATTTACCGAATTTTCCGAATTTCCGAATTAATCCGAAACGAACCGCACATGTCTACTGGCCATAATTTTGGCACTCAAGGAATGGAGGCATCTTCTCGAGGGTACTAGTGTGCCAGTGCTCATTCTTACTGACCACAAGAATTTAACTTATGTATCTGAAGCAAGACGTTTGTCGCCCTGACAGGCCAGATTGGCGCTATCTTTGTCTCAGTTTAATTATGTGGTCTCCTACCTGCCTGGTAGTAAGATTGTTAGGGCTGATTCCCTCTCTCAACAATTTTCCCCTCTGTCCAAGGAGGAGTCTGTACCTACTCCTGTTATACTTCCTGACCATATTATGACTACCATGCATATTAATTTGACTTCTCCC
This sequence comes from Bombina bombina, assembly GCF_027579735.1. Classification (NCBI taxonomy): domain Eukaryota; kingdom Metazoa; phylum Chordata; class Amphibia; order Anura; family Bombinatoridae; genus Bombina; species Bombina bombina. Next base: position 511,399,732 of record NC_069504.1, on the reverse strand, counting down.
TTGGGGGAGGAGATCCTGGCTGCACAAACCAATGCACCTCCTGAGAAACCTAGTGGTAAGTGTTTTGTTCCTGAGAATCTTCAAACTAAACTTTTGCACACTTACCACTATTCTAAAGCTTCAGGTCACCCAGGCAAGAATCGAATGTCACTCGACAATTCTGGTGGCCAGGTCTTCGTTCTGATGTTGCTGCGTATGTTACCTCCTGCTCAGTTTGTGCATAGAATAAGACTCCTTGACGTCTTCCTGTGGGCCTTCTTCAACCTATTGCTAATGGTGAGCATCCTTAGACACATCTTTGCAGATTCAGGTTTGCCTTAATCGTTCTATGCAGCGCCAAAAGTTCCAGGCTGATCATATTGTCTGCCCGCGCCTTCCTACCAGGTTGGTGAGAGAGTTTGGCTGTCCTCCCACAACTTGAACCTTAGTGTGCCTTCCAATAAACTGGCTCCCCATTATGTTCATCCTTTTCGAATACTCCGACGGGTCAATCCTGTGGCCTACGTTCTTGACCTTCCTTCTGCAATGCGCATCTCCAATGTTTTTCATGTCTCCCTCTTGAAACCATTGGTTTGTAATTGGTTTACCAATGTGTTGCCTCATCCCCGTCCTATCTTTGTTGACAACCATGAGGAGTATGAGGTCAGCAGCATTATTGACTCTTGTATGTCCAGGGGCTTCGTACAGTATTTGGTTCACTGGAGGGGCTATGGTCCAGAGGGGTGTTCATGGGTTCCCTCCTCTGATGTTCATGCTCCCGCCCTCCTCTGTGCCTTCCATGCCCGTTTCCCCAATAAGCCTTTTGCCTTTTGGCCTTTTGCCATGTGCTACTGGCATCCAATTTACTCACCTCTCTTGCTGACTCTGGTGCATACTGTGTGATTCTGCTCATTTCCTGTACTTCCTTTTATGACCAGACTGGTGTACATCATCAGTGTGAGACAGGATGCAGTCTCAGAATTGTGATGTCATCACTAATTATTTAAAGGGCCTCTGTTCAGTATGCTTTGCCCTTGCGTTGTCTCAGACCTGTTTGTGAGAGCTCCTGTGTATTACATGGCTGTCTGACGTCCCTCCTGGTTCCTGATCCCTGGCTTGTTCCTGACTTTGCTGTTCTCCTTGTTCCTTATTCTGGCTCGTCTGACTACTCGCTTTGGCTCCTGACTCTGCTCGTCTGACTATTCGCTTTGGCTTCTGACTCGGCTCGTTTGACTACCAGCTCTGGTTTTGATTCCTGGCTTATTTGTCTTGTGGACTTTTTATTATTTTTTGCTATTAATAAAGGTGTGATTATTTTTGCACTTCTCGTCTCTGATTCCTGGCACCCTGACACTGCTTCCATTTATTACTGTTCAACTGCAGTCACAAAATCCTGTCTAAGTTGTCAAGATGTACTTGAGACAAGTTGTCCCTAAGTTTTTCAGATAAGAGGGAGACCATAAGGCAGTCATTATGTGGCTCTCTATCGTCTGGTCAATCTCTCATTAAGGAAATGTGTGTTCTTTTGATCAAGCAGAATACGTTCAGCATGAAGCACATGAAAAGTTTCCTTTTCCCTGATCAATACAAAAGCAGTTATCTGGACTAAAAAATACTTTAATGTCCCTGCATATCAGGACATATGAGCACTAATCAACACCTTTATATCCTTGGTTATTAAGATTAGTCAGAGAGAGAGGCATCCATACAGCTAGGGGCACACCCTTTGTGTCCCAGAAGGCAGAGTAAGACATCCAGTGGCAGTTTTATGAGCCAGAACCACCACTGAAAACACCCATGGGTTAAAACACAGAGGGATAAAAGACAAACATACACTCATGGACTGGTCCTACATCTAGATCATGGCCGTTTTTTATGTTCCAGTCTCAGAATCCTCCCTTATCACTCCCTATCGCTTCCCACTGACAGAACAAGACCCCACAAGTAATCACAGACCTTATCTTGATCTGTCAGAAGACAGCTGACTGCAGAAGAGACATAACTGCTGTCTAAAGCTTGGCAAGTAACGGATGTGTAAATGAAGCCCAAATATATTCTTACCAGGTGGAGAATATAATGGAGATAATACCAATATATGCAAACATGGGCATCTTAGGAAAATGGTATTTCATAAAACAGTAGCAAGAGACTAATAACAAATATTATATAACATACAGGTAGTATACGAGTTTTGTTTTACGGCTTTTAACATTAAAAAAATGGCAATTTCAGCATAGTGGCAGTAACGCACTATTACGAGTCATGTCGGTATTACTATACCGCAAGCATTTTAGCCTGTAACGCAACGTCCATTCCACACTCAAAAAAATTACATTTTTGTGTGGGATTTTCATAGCGCCTATATTACACAGGTTGTGCGGTCTGGTTAAAATGCATTACAGCCTATACCAGTAGTTATGCATTTTGTGTAACAAAAATGTTTGAGAGCTACTGAAATCCAATTGACTGATTTGAACAGTTTAATGGTAGGTTTATTTTTATTAAGTTTTTATTTATTTAAAGATAGTTAACTTTTTTTTCCCCATAGACATTAATGGGGTTGCGTTACGGAGATTTTTCATTCTGCGATCGCAGGTGTTATTTTTTTTTCCCCATTGATGTCTATGGGGGAAAGCGTGCACGAGCACGTCAAAGCAGCCCTTGGCTTTTGTGCAGTATGGAGCTTAACGCCATCATATCGCACACACAAGGAGGCTTTTCAGTAACTCATAATGGCAGTGCCATGGAGAGTGGAATAACACAACTTTTTGGGCGCTAGTTTCGCACCCTGTTTAGTGCAAAACTCATAATCTAGGTGATAGTTAACCTCAAAGAAATAACTATGCAAAACGATAATACTAAATTCAGGGTTCTTTCATTTGCTCCTTATTAAATAATGTGTAACTCATAACATGTAACAAATCCAAAAATTAGGAGTCACTATAGGCCAGATAAAAAAAATGTACATAGAGAGTGGGGAAAATTTTTAACAAAACTTGCGTTCATTTTTGTACATGGATTCTTATCATTTTCATTCCGCTTAACATTTCTGATGCAGGTATGAATCCTCATTAATAAAGTTTTTTTTTTTTTTTTTTTTTTTAAGAAAGGCTTAAATTTCATTAACTGGCACCATCTTTCAGCAGTGGGGAGCTTGTGATCATCATGGGTACCATGAATGCCAACTTCCCGCAATGTCTGGATATGTTTTTAAACGTATTTGTCAATGATTGTTTGTTTGCAATGTTTGTAGCCTAAATGAAAAGTGTTTGCCTTTCATTGTAAGCCAAAGTAAAATTGTGCCTTTGCAAAAGGTGAGATTATGTTTGCTTGAAATATTTTTCGCCTTCCTTGGAAAACTGTTAAAGCAAAGAATTTTGAAGCTTTTTTTTTCTTCCAATGTTGTCTTTGTCTTCGATTCCTAGCTGGGGCATCTGAGGTGGCATATGGGGCTCAATTTATTGTGGCCATGTTCACAAGTTAAGTAATAGAGGTAATAGAGGTAATAGGCAGAACTGCATATTTTGCCTCAAGCCTTCAACTCTGCTGATGGTGAGTTTTTGAGGTAAGTTTTGACACAAACCATGAAAAATTGCTTGAATTTGAATAGCATTTTAAACAATATACTAGACAAAGGTCTAAAAAAATGCGATGAGGAAAAAGAAGTGTGGAGTCTCTCAGTGGGTCCAAAAGAAGTTTATTTAGGAGCAGGCTTTTACATGGAACACAAGGTAAGCTCCTAGCTGACGCGTTTCGCGCATGCGTACATGCACTTCATCAGAGATTCATCTAAAAAAATATAACTGCATACTTTTCATGTAATGTTTCATGCAGCCGGTGATAGGAGGTGTGAATTATGTTTTTGCTTGAACCGCTGCTTAACTTTGAGGAGAGTTTTGAGGAAAATTGTCTGTGCGCTTTATTTTGAATAGGCACCTATATGATAGAGGGCAAGTTAAGTTCTATACCTTGATTGCAAGCTATTCAATGGAAAATCAAGCAGATGTATAAGAATGTTTACAGTTACTATGTAAACATGCTACCAAATTCTGAAGTACTAGACAGTTGATTCCCAATTTACAAAATAAATATAAAATATAAACAAGGAGTTTAATATATTTATATTTTTCTATGTGGTACTGGATCTTCTTGTTAGTTTCTACTCTAAATCTGCTGCTCTCTTTCTATTGTGTTTGCACTATTACCACTTCAAATTCATCTTTATATTAATAAAAGCATAAAATATTCAAGAAATTTGATACTTTAAGACAAAAATTTCCAATTATATTTTTGATGAATGGGAGGTACAAAAAAGTAGAATGTCTCAGCCATAATAATAACTTTTTGTCCAATCATTTCAAACATGCCAATGATAGTAATTAGACTATCCTGAGGATTAGTAAATCACACACTAGATAAAAAAATGGACTGAATAACTATGCATTTTGTATCTCTTTGCAAGAGAAACATATACTGTACTTCTTTCTAATAAATGAACGTTTCTCTCTGTTTAAGAATTATGTGAAGACCTTTAAATTAATTGGCATTGTGATCTCCTGATGTCTAAATTTATGACTTCTCTTTAAATTTGTTATCCGTTCTAATTTCTGTGTGCTTCCCCAGCCGCCACCACCCCCAATCTAATTTGCAAGTGTGTGTAACTCCAGTCTCCTACATAGCTGCCTTGAATTAAATCATTTCAACTCAAATCTCACTGCTATATACAGCTAAGCAAAGGATATCTGAGCCTTGGCTATATGTGCTCTGTGCTTCTAAGCGGCCTGTGTTACAAGTCACGAGTTAAGAACTGGAGTTAGAAACTGGAGGGGGAAACTGCAGTCCCACTAACAGGTAAAACTTACTAACTATACACCTGCACAATGCTCTCCATGTCTTTGGTGCTATTTCTGTCTGCCCTTTTCCTAAAACTCACTGCACTTCCCTGTAGCAACAATAACCTCCACACTATCCATATCTCACCCTCCCTTCTCTCATCCCCTATGCTGTCCTTTTATGAACTACTCTGTCTCATTTGAAATACTTCCCCATTTAACTCTTCTGTGTCTAATCATACCCACTCCTACAAGTCTCACTCTAACCTTCTGTCACTCACACTCTTACTACTGCTTGCTTCTGGTGACATCTATCCTAACCCTGGCCCTGCAGAAATCACCACACTTTTACACTCTCACTCAGCCCCCCACTGCAAAAACTTTAGGTCACGCAATCCTAACAATCTAATCTCTATTAACCCACAGCGCTTATCCCCTCTCTTTTCTTGTGCTCTTTGGAATGCACACACTGTCTGTAACAAACTTGCAACTGTTTACAACCTGTTTGTTTCTAACGCTTTCAATCTTCTAGCATTTACTGAAACCTGATTATCATTTTCTGACACTGCTTCCATTGCTGCTCTAACGCATGGTGGTCTCCACTTTAGCCACACACCTAAGTCAGTGAGAGACATGGTGGCAGTGTTGGAATCTTACTCTCCCCCTCCTGCTCCTATCAGCACCTGCATCCTCATCCATCTCTCTCCTTTTCCTCCTTTGAAGTTCACTGCATTCGCCTGTTCTCCCCCCTCTCCCTCAGGGTGGCCGTTATATATCGCCCCCCTAGACCAACCCCCCAATTCCTTGATAACTTTGCTGCCTGGCTTTCTCACTATCTCTCTACAAATACACATGCTCCTATCCTGGGAAACTTCATTATCCCCATTGATAACCCATCTGCATCTAAGCTTCTCTCACTCACAAACTCCTTTGGTCTCTCAAAATCCACCCTATTCCCTACTCACCGAAACGGACACCCTATTCTCCTACCTCTGCTCTATCTCTGACGTCACCTGCTGCCCATTTCCCATCTCAGACCACCATCTGCTCACCTATAACCTTGATATACAGGCTAAACCTAATTTTCCCCCTTGCCCCCCGCACCTGTAGAAATCTGCACACTGTGGATCCTCTCCAACTTTCCAACCTTATTCAAAAACGCCTCCCCCAAACTTCCACAACATCCTGCCCTGACCTTTGTACAACCCACAATAACAATACTCTCTCCTCTGCACTTGAGACTTTTGCTCCTCCCCAAATACGCAAAACTTCACATGGGCAGCTCCAACTCTGGCACTCTAAGCAAACATGCTACTTGCAAAAATGCTCCCATGCTGCTGAACGTGCCTGGAGGAAATCCCACTCTGAACCAGATTTCCTCCACTATAAGTTCATTCTTTATTCTTACTCCACTGCCCTTCACTTAGCCAAGCAAACCTACTTCTCTTCTCTGATATCTACTCACTCCTCAAACCCTAAATGTCTCTTCTCCATTTTCAACTTCCTCTATCCACCTGCACCACCCCCTTCATCTGCCTTTAGTGCTCAAGACCTGGCAGACTATTTTTTAAACAAAACTCTTAACATCCAAAGTAATATCCCAACACAAGACTGCAACCTTCCATCTCCGCCCCCAGCCACCCCCTCCACCACTCTCAGCACCTTCCCCCCAACCAATGAGAATGAAGTGAGTTCCCTATTATCTTCCTCACACCTCACTACCTGCCCACTTGACCCTATCCCTTCACATTTAATACCTTCTCTGTCTTTTACCCTCACTCCAGCTCTTTTTTAAATATTTATTTATATGTCAGGTCATGGCACAATTACTAATGAAAAGATAATACACCAACAAATTCGGTTGTCATACATGATGGTTACTAACAAGATAATTCTCTTAGGCCTAGATTTAGAGTTTGGCGGTAGCCGTGAAAACCAGCGTTAGAGGCTCCTAACGCTGGTTTTAGGCTACCTCCGGTATTTGGAGTCACTCAAAAAAGGGTCTAACGCTCACTTTTCAGCCGTGACTTTTCCATACCGCAGATCCCCTTACATAAATTGCGTATCCTATCTTTTCAATGGGATTTTTCTAACTCCGGTATTTAGAGTCGTGTCTGAAGTGAGCGTTAGAAATCTAACGACAAAACTCCAGCCGCAGAAAAAAGTCAGGAGTTAAGAGCTTTCTGGGCTAACGCCGGTTCATAAAGCTCTTAACTACTGTACTCCAAAGTACACTAACACCCATAAACTACCTATGTACCCCTAAACCGAGGTCCCCCCACATCGCCGTAACTCGATTAAATTTTTTTAACCCCTAATCTGCCGACCGCCACCTACGTTATCCTTATGTACCCCTAATCTGCTGCCCCTAACACCGCTGACACCTATATTATATTTATTAACCCCTAATCTGCCCCCCACAAAGTCGCCGCCAGCTACCTACACTTATTAACCCCTAATCTGCCGTCCGCACGCCGCCGCCAGCTACATTATCCCTATGTACCCCTAATCTGCTGCCCTAACATCGCCGACCCCTATATTATATTTATAAACCCCTAACCTGCCCCCCACAACGTCGCCGCCACCTACCTACAATAATTAACCCCTAATCTGCCGACCGCAAAGAGCCGCCAGCTACATTATAGCTATGTACCCCTAATCTGCTGCCCCTAACACCGCCGACCCCTATATTATATTTATTAACCCCTAACCTGCCCTCCCTAACATCGCCGACACCTAACTTCAATTAACCCCTAATCTGCCGACCGAATCTCGCCGCTATTCTAATAAATGTATTAACCCCTAAAGCTAAGTCTAACCCTAACACTAACACCCCCCTAAGTTAAATATAATTTTAATCTAACGAAATTAATTCACTCTTATTAAATAAATTATTCCTATTTAAAGCTAAATACTTACCTGTAAAATAAATCCTAATATAGCTACAACATAAATTATAATTATATTATAGCTATTTTAGGATTAATATTTATTTTACAGGTAACTTTGTATTTATTTTAACCAGGTACAATAGCTATTAAATAGTTAAGAAATATTTAATAGCTAAAATAGTTAAAATAATTACAAATTTACCTGTAAAATAAATCCTAACCTAAGTTACAATTAAACCTAACACTACACTATCAATAAATTAATTAAATACAATACCTACAAATAACTACAATGAAATAAACTAACTAAAGTACAAAAAATAAAAAAGAACTAAGTTACAAAAAATAAAAAAATATTTACAAACATAAGAAAAATATTACAACAATTTTAAACTAATTACACCTACTCTAAGCCCCCTAATAAAATAACAAAGACCCCCAAAATAAAAAATGCCCTACCCTATTCTAAATTAAAAAAGTTCAAAGCTCTTTTACCTTACCAGCCCTGAACAGGGCCCTTTGCGGGGCATGCCCCAAGAAGTTCAGCTCTTTTGCCTGTAAAAAAAAACATACAATACCCCCCCCCAACATTACAACCCAACACCCACATACCCCTAATCTAACCCAAACCCCCTTAAATAAACCTAACACTAAGCCCCTGAAGATCATCCTACCTTGTCTTCACCATACCAGGTTCACCGATCCGTCCTGGCTCCAAAATCTTCATCCAACCCAAGCGGGGGCTGGCGATCCATCTTCCGGCGGCTGAAGAGGTCCAGAAGAGGCTCCAAAGTCTTCATCCTATCCGGGAAGAAGAGTAGATCCGGACCGGCAACCATCATCTTCCAAGCGGCATCTTCTATCTTCATCCGATGAGGAACGGCTCCATCCTGAAGACCTCCACCGCGGACCCATCTTCATCCGGCGACGTCCAACTGAAGAATGACGGTTCCTTTAAGGGACGTCATCCAAGATGGCGTCCCTCGAATTCCGATTGGCTGATAGGATTCTATCAGCCAATCGGAATTAAGGTAGGAAAAATCTGATTGGCTGATTGAATCAGCCAATCAGATTGAGCTCGCATTCTATTGGCTGATCGGAACAGCCAATAGAATGCGAGCTCAATCTGATTGGCTGATTGGATCAGCCAATCGGATTGAACTTGATTCTGATTGGCTGATTCCATCAGCCAATCAGAATATTCCTACCTTAATTCCGATTGGCTGATAGAATCCTATCAGCCAATCGGAATTTGAGGGACGCCATCTTGGATGACGTCCTTTAAAGGAACCGTCATTCTTCAGTTGGACGTCGCCGGATGAAGATGGGTCCGCGGTGGAGGTCTTCAGGATGGAGCCGTTCCTCATCGGATGAAGATAGAAGATGCAGCTTGGAAGATGATGGTTGCCGGTCCGGATCTACTCTTCTTCCCGGATAGGATGAAGACTTTGGAGCCTCTTCTGGACCTCTTCAGCCGCCGGAAGATGGATCGCCAGCCCCCGCTTGGGTTGGATGAAGATTTTGGAGCCAGGACGGATCGGTGAACCTGGTATGGTGAAGACAAGGTAGGATGATCTTCAGGGGCTTAGTGTTAGGTTTATTTAAGGGGGGTTTGGGTTAGATTAGGGGTATGTGGGTGGTGGGTTGTAATGTTGGGGGGGGTATTGTATGTTTTTTTTTACAGGCAAAAGAGCTGAACTTCTTGGGGCATGCCCCGCAAAGGGCCCTGTTCAGGGCTGGTAAGGTAAAAGAGCTTTGAACTTTAGTAATTTAGAATAGGGTTGGGCATTTTTTATTTTGGGGGGCTTTGTTATTTTATTAGGGGGCTTAGAGTAGGTGTAATTAGTTTAAAATTGATGTAAGATTTTCCTTATGTTTGTAAATATTTTTTTATTTTTTGTAACTTAGTTCTTTTTTATTTTTTGTACTTTAGTTAGTTTATTTCATTGTAGTTATTTGTAGATATTGTATTTAATTAATGTATTGATAGTGTAGTGTTAGGTTTAATTGTAGGTAATTGTAGATATTTTATTTAATTAATTTATTGATAGTGTAGTGTTAGGTTTAATTGTAACTTAGGTTAGGATTTATTTTACAGGTAAATTTGTAATTATTTTAACTATTTTAGCTATTAAATAGTTCTTAACTATTTAATAGCTATTGTACCTGGTTAAAATAAATACAAAGTTACCTGTAAAATAAATATTAATCCGAAAATAGCTATAATATAATTATAATTTATAGTGTAGCTATATTAGGATTTATTTTACAGGTAAGTATTTAGCTTTAAATAGGAATAATTTATTTAATAAGAGATAATTAATTTCGTTAGATGTAAATTATATTTAAATTAGGGGGGTGTTAGTGTTAGGGTTAGACTTAGCTTTAGGGGTTAATACATTTATTAGAATAGCGGTGAGCTCCAGTCGGCAGATTAGGGGTTAATAATTGAAGTTAGGTGTCGGCGATGTTAGGGAGGGCAGATTAGGGGTTAATACTATTTATTATAGGGTTAGTGAGGCGGATTAGGGGTTAATAACTTTACTATAGTAGCGCTCAGGTCCGGTCGGCAGATTAGGGGTTAATAAGTGTAGGCAGGTGGAGGCGACGTTGTGGGGGGGCAGATTAGGGGTTAATAAATATAATATAGGGGTCGGCGATGTTAGGGCAGCAGATTAGGGGTACATAGGGATAATGTAAGTAGCGGCGGTTTACGGAGCGGCAGATTAGGGGTTAATAATAATATGCAGGGGTCAGCGATAGCGGGGGCGGCAGATTAGGGGTTAATAAGTGTAAGGTTAGGGGTGTTTAGACTCGGGGTACATGTTAGGGTGTTAGGTGCAGACTTAGGAAGTGTTTCCGCATAGCAAACAATGGGGCTGCGTTAGGAGCTGAACGCGGCTATTTTGCAGGTGTTAGGTTTTTTTTCAGCTCAAACAGCCCCATTGTTTCCTATGGGGGAATCGTGCACGAGCACGTTTTTGAGGCTGGCCGCGTCCGTAAGCAACTCTGGTATCGAGAGTTGAAGCTGCGTTAAATATGCTCTACGCTCCTTTTTTGGAGCCTAACGCAGCCTTTATGTGGACTTTCAATACCAGAGTTATTTTTAGGGTGCGGCCAGAAAAAAGCCGGCGTTAGCTACGCGGGTCCTTACCGACAAAACTCTAAATCTAGCCGTTATTAAATAATCCACGTAAGCATATATGTACATCAGTATCTCTTCTAACATAGAGAACTTATTGACTAATAGGCTTCACTAATTGTTTTTGTGCAATGGGTGGAAGAGACTGTATAACCGCTAGCCATTTAAAAAAAAATACATTTAACTGAATATCACTGTCATTTTGCAATACATTTTGTTCCACCATACATTGCTTGACTACTTCTTTTTTAAAGACAGTAAATTTAGGTGGTTGAGGTAGTTTCCATTTTTTTAGGATTAGCTTTCTAGTTAAGAATATTATAGTATTAAGAAATTTATAGTTTTTATGTTGTGGAAATTTTACTAGAAAAAACACTAATTTTGCCTCAAGGTTTATCTCTGCCTTTAGAATTCTATTTAACCAAACATTAATTTTCAGCCAGAGTTGTTGTATTTTAGGACAGGCCCAAATACAGTGCAGTAAGTCTGCCTGTTGCGCTTTACATTTGCAGCAGCAAATAGTATTTCTATACCATTTTGAAAGTTTGTCTGGTGTGATATAAGTAGAATGAATCATTTTTAGATGTGCTTCTCGTCATATTAATGCGCTACCTGTTTTAGTAAGAAGTTTCAAACTTAGTTGAATATCAGTTATACTTACTTCTGAAAAACTTTTCTGCCATTTCAACACAATTTTTCCCAATTGAGATATGTTATCAACTGAGTTCATCAGATGATAGAATGGGGAGATTGATGAGGATGATGTCTGGTAATAATTAATTAAATTCCTTAAAGGAGCATTGAAACCAGTCCGTGCCATATTTTAGTCTAAGATCTGAAATAAAATGTTTAATTTGCAGATTTGCAATATGATCTTTGGGAGGGAGACCATATTCTATTGCAATATCATGAAAGGATTTGATTACAGTATCTGCTGTGACCAATTGCTTGATCCATATCAAGCCCTTCCCTTTCCATCTATCAAATACCTTATATGTGAATCCCGGATTAAATTCTGGTGAGCCTTTAATAGGTAAATAATCAGTGATAAATGGGTTTATTCCGATTTCTTTACAAAATTTCTGCCATGCCGCAATCACATTTTTAAAAGTCAACATCTTGGATATTTGTGTAGGGAGTTTGGGGCATGGACAGTGAAGTACAACTTTCAAATTATATGGCCATATCAGATTAGATTCAAAGGTATACATACTCACTCCAGCTCTTACTCACATATTCAACCTATCCCTTACTACCAGTTTATTTCTATCTTCTTTCAAACATGCAAAGGTCTCACCCATCCTCAAAAACCCTCCCTTGATCCCAATTCTCCTGCAAACTACCGCCCCATATCACTGCTTCTGCTAGCTTCAAAAGTCCTGGAAAAACTAGTTTTCAATTGCCTAAACCACTTCTTGTCCTCCAACTCATTTCTTGACCCCTTGCAATCTGGCTTCTGTCCCCAACACTCAACTGAGACTGCCCTCACCAAGGTTACTAATGATTTTCTTTCTGCTAAAAACATTGGCCACAACTCAATACTTATCTTACTTGACCTCTTTGCTGCCTTTGACACCATTGACCATCCCCTTCTCCTACGTACTCTCAGCTCCCTTGGGCTCTCTGACACTGCCCTCTCCTGGATCCACTCTAATCACTCTAATAGGTCCTTTTATGTCTTCTTTGCTGGTGACTCCTCCTCTCCATTGCCTCTGTCTGTTGGAGTACCTCAAGGCTCTGTTCTGGGTCCTCTACTATTCTCTATTTATACTTCCTCACTGGGTAAACTTATCAGTAGCTATGGCTTCAACTATCACCTCTATGCTGCTGATACTCAGATCTACCTATCCACCCCTGCACTCTCTCCTTCTGTCCTTTCTCACATCAGTGTCTGCTTATCTGGCATTTCTTCTTGGATGGCCTCTCACCACCTAAAACTCAACATGTCCAAGACTGAGCTCCTTCTATTCCCCTCCCCCTCTGATTCTACCCCGTTTTCTAACATTTTAATCACTGTTGGAGACACCACTATCTCCCCATCACCCCAAATTCGCTGTCTATGAGTTACACTTGGCTCCAATCTGTCCTTCATACCCCACATCCAATTGCTCTCTTCATCCTGTCACAACCACCTACGCAATATCTCCAAAATTCATCCGTTTCTGAGTGCTGAAACTACTAAACAGCTAATCCACTCCCTGATAATGTCTCTACTTGACTACTGTAATAACCTACTAATTGGCCTCCCTCTCTTCCACCTCTCCCCTCTTCAATCCATCCTAAATGCTTTTGTTAGGCTATTCCACCTCTCCCGGCGCTCTGTAACTGCTGCACCTTTCTGTGAATCCCTTCACTGGCTCCCCATTCACAGCAGAATTAAATTCAAAATTCTCACCCTGACCCACAAAAGCCCTTACCAATGCAGCCCCCTACCTGTCCTCGCTCATCAACAAATATACTCCAGCCCACCCCCTAAGGGCCATCAATGACCGGCTCCTTGCATCTTCTACTTTCACCTTCTCCCATGCTAGACTAAGGAAGGGCAGACTCATATTACGAGAAGTATAGAGACTATAAAATGCCATTGCATACATACCCGGCACAGGACATTTGTCTAAACAACCCATGTTAACCTATTTAGGTGTAAATATTTTTTGTACATAATAGTGTGCCATTAATCCCAGAGTGACTATATGATATTTTATGTTTAAAAAAAATGTAATGTGGAATCCCCAGAGTGAACTATTGCTATATAACAACTGGGCCTGAATTTTAGAGCTATTGTAGCTCCATCTTGTGTGAGTACCATTAGAGCACCCGATTGATACATTTTATATAGTGTTACACTATGGGACTGTTCCTTTGTTCTTTTTGAGGTTTCTCTATGAAGTGAATGGTAAAGGACATTTACATATATATAGATATTGCACTTTATCCATCCTGACTACAAGGTTGTATATACCAGTGCACTGTGTTGTATATTTCTACTTTTTATTAAATTTAAGAAATATGATAAGCAGAATGATGAAATTCTATGTGTCGGCGATGTCGGGGGTGGCAGATTAGGGGTGTTTAGACTCAGGGTTTATGTTAGGGTGTTAGGTGTAAACATAACTTTCTTTTTCCCCATAGGAATCAATGGGGCAGTGTTACGGAGCTTTACACTTCTTTATTGCAGGTGTTAGGCTTTTTTTCAGCCGGCTCTCCCCATTGATGTCTATGGGGAAATCATGAGCATGTAAAACCCGCTCACCGCAGCACTGGTATTGGAGTGCGGTATGAAGCTCAATTTTGCTCTACGCTCACTTACTGCCTGCTAACGGTGGATTTATGCAAACCTGTAATAACAGCGTTATAGGGAGGTGAGCGGTGGCAATAACTTGCAAGTTAGCACCGAGCAGCTCTTACTGCAAAACTCGTTAATCTAGCCGTAAGTTACTAAAAAACAAACCACAGTATCAAAAATAAAAAACAATTACACCTAATCTAATAGCCCTAATAAAATAAAAAAGACCAACCAAAATAAAAAAAATCCCTAGCCTACACTAAACTGCCAAAAGCCCTTAAAAGGGCCTTTTGCGGGGCATTGCACCAAAGAAATCAGCTCTTTTAACTGTAAATAAAATACAAACACCCCCCCAACAGTAAAACCCACCACCCATCTAAAAAACCTAAGCTCCCAATTGCCCTGAAAAGGGCATTTAGGCCTAGATTTGGAGTTTGGCGGTAGCCGTGAAAACCAGCGTTAGAGGCTCCTAACGCTGGTTTTAGGCTACCTCCGGTATTTGGAGTCACTCAAAAAAGGGTCTAACGCTCACTTTTCAGCCGCGACTTTTCCATACCGCAGATCCCCTTACGTCAATTGCGTATCCTATCTTTTCAATGGGATTTTTATAACTCCGGTATTTAGAGTCGTGGCTGAAGTGAGCGTTAGAAATCTAACGACAAAACTCCAGCCGCAGAAAAAAGTCAGTAGTTAAGAGCTTTCTGGGCTAACGCCGGTTCATAAAGCTCTTAACTACTGTACTCTAAAGTACACTAACACCCATAAACTACCTATGTACCCCTAAACCGAGGCCCCCCCCACATCGCCGCCACTCGATTAATTTTTTTTAACCCCTAATCTGCCGACCGCCACCTACGTTATACTTATGTACCCCTAATCTGCTGCCCCTAACACCGCCGACCCCTATATTATATTTATTAACCCTTAACCTGCCCCCCACAACGTCGCAGCCAGCTACCTACAATAATTAACCCCTAATCTGCCGACCGCAAAGCGCTGCCACCTACATTATAGCTATGTACCCCTAATCTGCTGCCCCTAACACCGCCGACCCCTATATTATATTTATTAACCCCTAATCTGCCCCCCTCAACGTCGCCTCCACCTGCCTACACTTATTAACCCCTAATCTGCCGAGCGGACCACACCGCTATTATTATAAAGTTATTAACCCCTAATCCGCCTCACTAACCCTATAATAAATAGTATTAACCCCTAATCTGCCCTCCCTAACATCGCCGACACCTAACTTCAATTATTAACCCCTAATCTGCCGACTGGAGCTTACCGCTATTCTAATAAATGTATTAACCCCTAAAGCTAAGTCTAACCCTAACACTAACACCCCCCTAAATTAAATATAATTTTAATCTAACGAAATTAATTAACTCTTATTAAATAAATTATTCCTATTTAAAGCTAAATACTTACCTGTAAAATAAATCCTAATATAGCTACAATATAAATTATAATTATATTATAGCTATATTAGGATTAATATTTATTTTACAGGTAACTTTGTATTTATTTTAACCAGGTACAATAGCTATTAAATAGTTAAGAACTATTTAATAGCTAAAATAGTTAAAATAATTACAAATTTACCTGTAAAATAAATCCTAACCTAAGTTACAATTAAACCTAACACTACACTATCAATAAATTAATTAAATAAAATACCTACAATTACCTACAATTAAACCTAACACTACACTATCAATAAATTAATTAAATACAATACCTACAAATAACTACAATGAAATAAACTAACTAAAGTACAAAAAATAAAAAAGAACTAAGTTACAAAAAATAAAAAAATATTTACAAACATAAGAAAAATATTACAACAATTTTAAACTAAATACAACTACTCTAAGCCCCCTAATAAAATAACAAAGCCCCCCAAAATAAAAAAATGCCCTACCCTATTCTAGATTACTAAAGTTCAAAGCTCTTTTACCTTACCAGCCCTGAACAGGGCCCTTTGCGGGGCATGCCCCAAGAAGTTCAGCTCTTTTGCCTGTTAAAAAAAACATACAATACCCCCCCCCCAACATTACAACCCACCACCCACATACCCCTAATCTAACCCAAACCCCCCTTAAATAAACCTAACACTAAGCCCCTGAAGATCTCCCTACCTTGTCTTCACCTCACCGGGTTCAGCGATCGGTCCAGAAGAGGGTCCGAAGTCTTGATCCAAGCGGAGCAAGAAGAGGTCCTTCCATCCGATTGAAGTCTTCATCCAAGCGGGATCTTCTATCGTCATCCATCCGGAGCGGCAGGATCCTGAAGACCTCCGATGCGGAACATCCATCCTGGCCGACGACTGAACGACGAATGACGGTTCCTTTAAATGACGTCATCCAAGATGGCGTCCCTCGAATTTCGATTGGCTGATAAGATTCTATCAGCCAATCGGAATTAAGGTAGGAATATTCTGATTGGCTGATGGAATCAGCCAATCAGAATCAAGTTCAATCCGATTGGCTGATCCAATTCTATCCGCTAATAGGAATTAAAGGGGAAAAAATCCTATTGGCTGATTAAGCTTGCATTCTATTGGCTATTCCAATCAGCTAAAAGTTGATGAACTGTAGTAAATGTTGAAAAATGTTTGCATCTTGATATGTGTCACAAATAAAGATATTTTTTCCATACATATAGATTATTTATTCACCTAAATAAAACAAAGTTACATTGCAAAAAAAATAGTAGACGTGCACGGGCAAAACGTGATTTCCGTTCCTCAGAATTTCAGACATGGGTCCGTTCAGTTTGTCAGAATATTTTGGAAATAATTTTGTTCACCAGAAAATTTGTTCAAATACATTAAGGCCAATAATAAGCCCACAAAAAATAATTTTAACAAAAAAATTACACTAATATGAAATGCCAACAATTAAAAGATTCAATGCTAACTGTGAGACGAGAACATAAAATAACTAGAACATATGTTTGAAAAAAAATTATTTTTCTAGGCATTGACAGATGATGACCACGAATGATAAGGAAGGACAGGGGAAGGAAAGACAGCAACAGGCAGCAAAGTTACTGAACTAGACCTCTGATAATAGTACACAAACAAAGGTAGCAGGACAAATATGTGCCTATAGTTCCTTTAATTCAAAGGAAAGTCCGGAGCCGCAGTAATAAAGGTTATAATTTCTTTATTTATCCATAAAACAGGTCAGGTAACAGCGTTAGCACAAACATGCCCTTCAGTTGACTGATAAGCTTACGCGTTTCGGCATTATCGCCGTATTCATAGCTCTCTCCTATAGTTCCTTTGACACAGCGGCCAGCAGTTACCTCAGGATTTGGCACTGACTGATGATCACCACAGAGCAGGAAGGAGAGGAGAAGCAACAGCAGGCTGCAGAGTTACTGAACTAGGCCTCTGATAATAGTACACAAACCCCAAAAATACACCTCCAAGGGAGGAGGACAAAGATGTGCCTAGAGTCCATTGGGCACAACAGACAGCAGTGCCCTGAGGATTTAGCATTGACTGATGATTACTACCACAGAGGAGGAAGGGCAGGAGAAGCAGTAGCAGGCTACAGAGTTACTGAACTAGGCCTCTGATAATAGTACACAAACACCAAAAATATACCTCAGAGGAAGGAGGACAACAATGTGCTTAGACTACCTTGGACAATGCGTAATAAGGATTTGGCATTAACTGATGATGACCACCACAGGGTTGAAAGGCAATAGTGGCAGCAGAGTTACAGAGTGACAGAGTAACTGAAATAGGCCTCTTATTATAGTATACAAACCACAAAAATACAACTCTAATAAAGGCAAACAAACATGTGCATAGAGAGTCCCTTCAAAACAGCAGCTTGCATGTCATTAAGGAATTGGCATTGACTGATGACCACCACGGAGCAGGAATGGCAGGAGCAGCAGAATGCAGCAGTTACTGAAGTAGTCCTCTAGATTATAGTACACCAACCCCATAAATATACCTTCAAGAAAAATGACAAGTTGAGTGAAAGTGGTATGGGTGAAAGGAAATACAATTCTCATATTCTTCACCTTTTCACACACCTACTTCTTAAACACATTTGAAGTTATCTTTGTAGACTCAATTCAGATTTCTGTTTACAAAGCCATTGTTAAAATAATTTAATGTAAGCAACAGCAGTATCGCTCATAAATTCAATTTAAACAGAAGGGAAGTCTTTCTTTGAAAATGATGCTTTGGTAAATGGAGAATACTATAGAGAGATGCACAAAGGTGTGGAATGTGCTTCAGTACTGCAATTACTTGTTTGTTTCTTTTTCATAACTTGTGTGTACTCCACATATTTGCAAAGCATCTTAAATGACTTTGAGGCTGGCCTCCAGCCCGATGTTGTCATCATAAACTTCTGTCTCAAGGACATAGGTATGGATTGAAACAAATGGTAGAATCCAAGAGCAAGCAAACAAAGATATAGGCCAAAACTCTTTTGGAGTCTGTGCCTAGGATTTGTCATTGACTGATGACAACCACAGAACAGGAACAGCAGGAGAGGCAGGAGGCAGCAGCATTTCTGAAGAAGGCTTCTAGGTTATAGTATACTAATTCCATATTACACCTTTAATATTGAAACCCTTCCCCAAAAAAAATATATTCTTCTTCCCAGTGTTGTGTATCAAAACTGACATTTGGGTGCTTCTGTTTGATCAAGTTGGTCCATATTCATTGGTTTGCTTTTATCAAACTGCATTTCAGTTAAACACAAAATATTTTACTGATGTGTAATAGGATTGCAGGCCACTTCTACAACAGTTTTGAAGGCAATCAACTTCTTAAGCAGGAACAGGAGAAGGCAGGGCTTCCCCAGCATTGTCTTAAGCAAGAAATCACTACTAAGTGGAACTCAACTTTGCAGATGGCGTAGTGTTGGAGCAGCAGAGGGCTATCTATACTATGGCTTCTTGTAAATTCATTGGGATTAAGAGCCCATAAGGCAGAAATACGTGGATCAGGATTAGCCACTTTATAGCAGTCCTAAGGTATTTAAAGGATCACAGAGAACTTTATCAAAAGTCATACCCTTCTTCAGGCATCTCTTAAACAAGATGGATTCCTTACTAAAAAACTGTGAAGTGGTCCCTGATGGTATACTAAGTAGTGAAGTATACAAAAAGAGAAGTGTTTTCAGGCTGCTCCCAGGTCTACATTCAAAACTTTATTATCAGTAAAAGCTGCAAGAAATAAAATGTTTTGAAAAAGATAATTCCATTATCAAGACAATAAAACTAAAGAAAGTAGCTGACAGAGTTGTATTTAGTTGTCACTCAATGAAAAATACAACTTGTCAGACTAAGAACTCTGTAATAAAATCATAAAAGATAAATGCAAATGTGCAGTGAGCAGTGGAGAACTATAGGGATATGTATTCAAACTGCTTGCTGATCATAGGCTCTTTACTAACTACAAATGGACTTGGTCAAGATACAAACTGCTTTTATAGATGGTCAGCCAGACTACTCTTTTTAATGCATTAGTACAGGCCAGGAGCAGAAAATGTGATAGCTGATTGCCTGTCTTGCTTGCCTGTGCCATCAACAGATATTCAACTGGAGGATGATGTAGAAGTTGTTGTTTTTTTGGTTTTTTTTAACCCCTTAGTGACCAGACCACTTTTCAATTTGTTGACCATCTGGGACCAAGGCTATTTTTGCATTTCTGCGATGTTTGTGTTTAACTGTAATTTTCCTCTTACTCATTTACTGTACCCACACATATTATATACTGTTTTTCTCGCAATTAAATGGACTTTCTAACAATATGATTAGTTTCATCATATCTTATAATTTACTATAAAAAAAAAATACGAGGAAAAAAATGAAAAAAAATGCACTTTTTCTAACTTTGAGCCCCAAAATCTCTTACACATCTACAACCACCATAAAATACCAATGCTAAACAGTTTCTAAATTTTGTCCTGAGTTTATAAATACCCAATGTTTACATGTTCTTTGCTTTTTTTGCCAGTTATAGGGCAATAAGTACAAGTAGCACTTTGCTATTTCAAAACCATGTTTTTTCAAAATTGGCGATAGTTACATTGTAACACCAATATCTGTCAGGAATCCCTGAATAACCCTTCAAATGTATATATTGTTTAAAAGAAGACAACCTAAGGTATTAAACTTGGGGTATTTTGACTTTTTTCATGCAACCATTTTACCACCAATCTATGCCAAAGTTTGGGGGGAAAAAAAAATAATTAGATTTTTTGACAAAATAGCAACTTAAGAATACATTTACTGATAATATTAAGGGTTACTGCCAAATAACACCCTAATATGTCTTCAGCAGCATCTTCTGGGTACAGTGATACCACCCATGTATAGGTGTGTCGGGTTCTCAGGGGGCTAAAAGCTCTTATTTTTAGAGAGCGCATTCCAGTTTTTCAACTTGGAATTTTCACATCGGTCATCATGCACCCATGTCCTATTTGGGACATTTCTGAAGCTGGCCAATGGAATTTACCCCCAACAAACCATATATTTTTGAGAAGTAGACCCACTAGGGTATTTCAAATGCTGGTATTTTAACACTTTCCATGCACTAATTCAACCACCAGTCTTTGTCAAACTTTTGGGTAGTCATTTTTTTGTGTTATTTTTCACACACATTGTACTTTAGGCATGGATTCTCAGTTCCTGTTATGTGTTACTGCCAAAAAACACCTCAATATGTGTTCAACAACATCTCCTGAGTACAGTGATACCACCCATGTATAGGTGTGTCGGGTTCTCTGGGGGCTAGAAGGCCTTATTTTTAGGAAGCGCATTCCAGTTTTTCAACTTGGAATTTTCACATCGGTCATCATGCACCCATGTCCTATTTGGGACATTTCTGAAGCCGGCCAATGAAATTTACCCCCATCAAACCATATATTTTTGAGAAGTAGACCCCCTAGGGTATTTGAAATGCTGGTATTTTCACACTTTCCATAAACTTATTTAACCACCAGTCTTTGTGAAACTTTTGGGTAGTCATTTTTTTGTGTTATTTTTCACACACATTGTATTTTAGGCATGGATTCTCAGTTCCTGTTATGTGTTACTGCCAAAAAACACCTCAATATGTGTTCAACAACATCTCCTGAGTACAGTGATACCACCCATGTATAGGTGTGTTGGGTTCTCTGGGGGCTAGAAGGCCTTATTTTTAGGAAGCGCATTCCAGTTTTTCAACTTGGAATTTTCACATCGGTCATCATGCACCCATGTCCAATTTGGGACATTTCTGAAGCCGGCCACTGAAATTTACCCCCATCAAACCATATATTTTTGAGAAGTAGACCCCCTAGGGTATTTGAAATGCTGGTATTTTCACACTTTCCATGAACTTATTTAACCACCAGTCTTTGTCAAACTTTTGGGTAGTAATTTTTTTGTGTTATTTTTCACACACATTGTACTTTAGGCATGGATTCTCAGTTCCTGTTATGTGTTACTGCCAAACCTCAATATGTGTTCAACAACATCTCCTGAGTACAGTGATACCACCCATGTATAGGTGTGTCGGGTTCTCTGGGGGCTAGAAGGCCTTATTTTTAGGAAGCGCATTCCATTTTTTACACTTCCTATTTTCACATCCCATGCACCCATGTTCTATTTAAGACATTTCTGAAGCCGGCCAATGTAATTTACCCCCATCAAACCATATATTTTTGAAAAGTAGATATCCTAGGGTATTTCAAATGCAGCTATTTTAACACTTTCCATACACTAATTCAACCACTAGTCTTTGTCAAACTATTGGGCATTCATTTTTTTGTGTTATTTTTCACATACATTGTACTTTAGACATGGATTCACAGCTCCTGTTATGTGTTACTACCAAAGAAGACACCAATATGTGGTCACCAACATCTCCTGAGTTCAGTGATACCACCTATGCATAGGTTTGGTGGCTTGTTTGGGCGGTGCAATGCCAAATGTCTGACATGTGTTTGTGATTTTCTTTCACATTTAACATATTTTCTTTGCCTATCGTCTTTTTTGGGGGTCTTTTAACATACCCCAATTTATTTGTTTTCCATAAATGTGATTATATTTAAAAATTTGACACCCCAAGGTATTATACATGGAGTGGTTTGATGACTTTGAATCAACCGTTTTAGCCCAAAAAATTGGAGAAAGTATATGGTGGTAATTTTTCAATTTTCATTGTTACAGACACATTGCTTTTTTACTATGATTTAGGAGAGACTGTTGTAAGTTATTGCAAAAGAATACTTCAGGTTGTTTTCTGCAAGGCACCCTGAGTACACCTATGCCCCCCATGCATAGGTTTGCCAGGATTTTGGGAAGGTTATGTTACATGATTTTAGTTATTAAAAATGAGAGTATTTCTTCTGATAGGCCTATCTTTAGTTTGGGGCCTATCGCATACCCCACTTTTATTTATTGCATTCAAAGTGTATATTTTTTAAATGTTGACACCCCAAGGTATTGTATATGGTGTGCTTTGATGCCTTTGAAGCAACCGTTTTAGCCCAAAAAATTGGAGAAAGTGTATGGTGGTAATTTTTCAATTTTCATTTTTACAGACACATTGCTTTTTGACTATGATTTAGGAGAGATTGTTGTAAGTTATTGCAAAAGAATACTTCAGGTTGTTTTCTGCAAGGCACCCTGAGTACACCTATGCCCCCCATGCATAGGTTTGCCAGGATTTTGGGAAGGTTATGTTACAATTTTATGAATTGTGATTTTAGTTATTAAAAATTAGAGTATTTCTTCTGATAGGCCTATCTTTAGTTTGGGGCCTATCGCATACCCCACTTTTATTTATTGCATTCAAAGTGTATATTTTTTAAATGTTGACACCCCAAGGTATTGTATATGGTGTGCTTTGATGCCTTTGAAGCAACCGTTTTAGCCCAAAAAATTGGAGAAAGTGTATGGTGGTAATTTTTCAATTTTCATTTTTACAGACACATTGCTTTTTGATTATGATTTAGGAGAGACTGTTGTAAGTTATTACAAAAACATACTTCAGGTTGTTTTCTGCAAGGCACCCTGAGAACACCTATGTCCCCCATGCATAGGTTTGACAGGGGTTTTGGTTAAAAAAAAAACAGGCCCAATTTTAGAAAAAAATAGAGTAGTGAAATGTAAAAATCTGGCACAGTAAAAGTAAAAAAAACAAAAAAACATCTAACTGTAAACATAACCAAAAAAATATATATATATATATAACAGCAAATGTATTTATTTTTTTAAAAATTTACCATTGTATGGTACCGCTTGAAGCAGTCCCCAATGCAGAGTGCAGGCTGTCCAGGGCAATCAGGACAGTGATATATGGTGTCCCTTCTCTTCCCCCTCTTGGTACAGACTTTTTTTTGTGGTTTCTGCTTTAAGGCAGTAGGGGGGATTTTAAAAATAAAATGGGTAGCCTCAACTCTGCTCTCTCCCATCACCGCCCGGGGAGCAGGTGCATCATGGTACAAAATCCCCGTAATAATCTGGAGCTGAAACTGTAAAAAA
The DNA here is from genome assembly GCF_027579735.1 of Bombina bombina. Lineage (NCBI taxonomy): Eukaryota > Metazoa > Chordata > Amphibia > Anura > Bombinatoridae > Bombina > Bombina bombina. The sequence continues at coordinate 511,376,092 of NC_069504.1, read as the reverse complement.
GTCTTTTTAACTCTGGGGTTTGCTTTTTTGAACAACAAAAAAGCGTTGTGGGTTGCAATCTGCATTAGGTAAATTGCAACCTTTTGTACCAGGCCCTTGTCTTCCGCATAATTAGGTAGGGCTGCAGCAGCTGATCAGCCAGATCAACCCCACCCATATGCCGGTTATAAGACTTGATGCACACTGGCTTCCTTATGATCTCAGCTCTGCCACGTACAGAAACCGCCACCGTCCTCTCTGTGTGGATGGTGGTAAGAAGGTATACATCCTTCTTGTCTCTGTACTTAAGTGCCAACAGCTCCTCTTGGCGCAGAGCTGAGGTCTCCCCCCTTCGTAGCCGGATGCATACAAGCTGTCCTGGGAAACCTGCGCGGTTCTTTTTAATTGTACCACAAGCTACTGTATCAAAGCAATACAGTAGCTTGAACAAAAGGACACTTGTATAAAAATTGTCTAAGTACAAGTGATACCCTTTGTTAATTAGGGGTAATATCAGGTCCCAGACAATCTTGCCAGTGGTTCCCATATGTTCTGGGCAACCTGGAGGGTCAAGGTGGCTATCCTTTCCCTCATACACCCGGAAGGCCTGAGTATACCCATTCTCACTGTCACAGAGCTTATACACCTTTACCCCATATCTGGAGCGCTTGGAAGGAATAAACTGCTTGAATCCCAGCCTTCCCTTATACTTCATTAGGGATTCATCAACACATATATTCCTTCCAGGTGTATAAGCCTCTGCAAACCTGGCAGAAAAGTGGGTTATCAGGGGGCGGATTTTATACAGCCTGTCAAATTGGGGATGCTCCCTAGGGGGGCACAGGCTGTTGTTGCTGAAGTGCATGAAATGCAGAATCATTTCATACCTCTTCCTCGACATAATCTGGGAGAAAATGGGGGTAGAGCAGATGGGGCTAGTACTCCAGAAGGAGCGAATGGAGGGTTTCTTTATGATGCCCATCAGCATGGTCAATGCCCAGAATTTTTTGAATTCTGGCACATTGATGGGGGCCCATTGCTGCTTTGCCAAATATGTTCCAGGCTTTGCAGCACGGAACTGATGGGCATATAAATTAGTTTGGGCGACAATGTTCCCCAATACATCATCGCCCAGAAACACTTCCAGAAACTGCTGGGGGCTAAAACCTGCCACATCTATATTTATGCCAGCATTTGCTGTGAAGGGTGGGATATCTGGCCTCTGGAGATGAGGTGTTACCCACTCTTCAGCAGCAATGGCAGCAACACGCCTCCTTCTGGCAGGGGGGCTAGCAGGGGGGCTGGTAGGGGGTCTAGCAGCCACAGATACATCACTATCAGTTGAGACTGCATCTAGTGATGTATCTGAGCATATGGCAGGGTCAAAATTGGGGTCTGAGTCAGACATAGAGGCATCTGACTCTGACGCAAGGATGGCATACGCCTCCTCAGCACTATATATTTTCTGTGACATTTTTGTATCTGTCACAGAAAAAATGTACTAAATTTTTTTAAATTAAATTAATTAACTAAGGCCTAGATTTGGAGTTTGGCGGTAGCCGTGAAAACCAGCGTTAGAGGCTCCTAACGCTGGTTTTAGGCTACCGCCGGTATTTGGAGTCATTCAAAAAAGGGTCTAACGCTCACTTTTCAGCCGCGACTTTTCCATACCGCAGATCCCCTTACGTCATTTGCGTATCCTATCTTTTCAATGGGATCTTTCTAACTCCGGTATTTAGAGTCGTGTCTGAAGTGAGCGTTAGAATTCTAACGACAAAACTCCAGCCGCAGAAAAAAGTCAGGAGTTAAGAGCTTTCTGGGCTAACGCCGGTTCATAAAGCTCTTAACTACTGTGCTCTAAAAGTACACTAACACCCATAAACTACCTATGTACCCCTAAACCGAGGTCCCCCCACATCGCCGCCACTCGATTACATTTTTTTAACCCCTAATCTGCCGACCGCCACCTACGTTATACTTATGTACCCCTAATCTGTTGCCCCTAACACCGCCGACCCCTATATTATATTTATTAACCCCTAATCTGCCCCCCTTAACGTCGCCTCCACCTGCCTACACTTATTAACCCCTAATCTGCCGAGCGGACCGCACCGCTACTATAATAAAGTTATTAACCCCTAATCCGCCTCACTAACCCTATAATAAATAGTATTAACCCCTAATCTGCCCTCCCTAACATCGCCGACACCTAACTTCAATTATTAACCCCTAATCTGCCGACTGGAGCTCACCGCTATTCTAATAAATGTATTAACCCCTAAAGCTAAGTCTAACCCTAACACCCCCCTAACTTAAATATAATTTTAATCTAACGAAATTAATTAACTCTTATTAAATAAATTATTCCTATTTAAAGCTAAATACTTACCTGTAAAATAAATCCTAATATAGCTACAATATAAATTATAATTATATTATAGCTATTTTAGGATTAATATTTATTTTACAGGTAACTTTGTAATTATTTTAACCAGGTACAATAGCTATTAAATAGTTAAGAACTATTTAATAGCTAAAATAGTTAAAATAATTACAAATTTACCTGTAAAATAAATCCTAACCTAAGTTACAATTAAACCTAACACTACACTATCAATAAATTAATTAAATAAAATACCTATAATTATCTACAATTAAACCTAACACTACACTATCAATAAATAAATTAAATACAATTCCTACAAATAAATACAATGAAATAAACTAACTAAAGTACAAAAAATAAAAAAGAACTAAGTTACAAAAAATAAAAAAATATTTACAAATATCAGAAAAATATTACAACAATTTTAAACTAATTACACCTACTCTAAGCCCCCTAATAAAATAACAAAGACCCCCAAAATAAAAAAATGCCCTACCCTATTCTAAATTACTAAAGTTCAAAGCTCTTTTACCTTACCAGCCCTGAAAATAATTACAAATTTACCTGTAAAATAAATCCTAACCTAAGTTACAATTAAACCTAACACTACACTATCAATAAATTAATTAAATAAAATACCTATAATTATCTACAATTAAACCTAACACTACACTATCAATAAATAAATTAAATACAATTCCTACAAATAAATACAATGAAATAAACTAACTAAAGTACAAAAAATAAAAAAGAACTAAGTTACAAAAAATAAAAAAATATTTACAAATATCAGAAAAATATTACAACAATTTTAAACTAATTACACCTACTCTAAGCCCCCTAATAAAATAACAAAGACCCCCAAAATAAAAAAATGCCCTACCCTATTCTAAATTACTAAAGTTCAAAGCTCTTTTACCTTACCAGCCCTGAACAGGGCCCTTTGTGGGGCATGCCCCAAGAAGTTCAGCTCTTTTGCCTGTAAAAAAAAACATACAATACCCCCCCCCAACATTACAACCCACCACCCACATACCCCTAATATAACCCAACCCCCCCTTAAATAAACCTAACACTAAGCCCCTGAAGATCGTCTTCACCCAGCCGAGCCAAATTCTTCATCCAAGCGGAGCAAGAAGAGGTCCTCCATCCGGTAGAAGTCTTCATCCAAGCGGGGCAGAAGAGGTCTTCCATCCGATTGAAGTCTTCATCCAAGAGGCATCTTCTATCGTCATCCATCCGGAGCGGAGCGGCAGCATCCTGAAGACCTCCGACGCGGAACATCCATCCTGGCCGACGACTGAACGACGAATGACGGCTCCTTTAAATGACGTCATCCAAGATGGCGTCCCTCGAATTCCGATTGGCTGATAGGATTCTATCAGCCAATTGGAATTAAGGTAGGAATATTCTGATTGGCTGATGGAATCAGCCAATCAGAATCAAGTTCAATCCGATTGGCTGATCCAATCAGCCAATCAGATTGAGCTTGCATTCTATTGGCTGTTCCGATCAGCCAATAGAATGCAAGCTCAATCTGATTGGCTGATTGGATCAGCCAATCGGATTGAACTTGATTCTGATTGGCTGATTCCATCAGCCAATCAGAATATTCCTACCTTAATTCCGATTGGCTGATAGAATCCTATCAGCCAATCGGAATTCGAGGGATGCCATCTTGGATGACGTCAAGGAACCATCATTCGTCGTTCAGTCGTCGGCCAGGATGGATGTTCCGCGTTGGAGGTCTTCAGGATGCTGCCGCTCCGTTCCGGATGGATGACGATAGAAGATGCCTCTTGGATGAAGACTTCAATCGGATGGAAGACCTCTTCTGCCCCGCTTGGATGAAGACTTCTACCGGATGGAGGACCTCTTCTTGCTCCGCTTGGATGAAGAATTTGGCTCGGCTGGGTGAAGACGACTCAAGGTAAGGAGATCTTCAGGGGCTTAGTGTTAGGTTTATTTAAGGGGGGTTTGGGTTAGATTAGGGGTATGTGGGTGGTGGGTTGTAATGTTGGGGGGGGGTATTGTATGTTTTTTTTTACAGGCAAAAGAGCTGAACTTCTTGGGGCATGCCCCGCAAAGGGCCCTGTTCAGGGCTGGTAAGGTAAAAGAGCTTTGAAATTTAGTAATTTAGAATAAAGTAGGGCATTTTTTTTATTTTGGGGGGCTTTGTTATTTTATTAGGGGGCTTAGAGTAGGTGTAATTAGTTTAAAATTGTTGTAATATATTTCTAATGTTTGTAAATATTTTTTTATTTTTTGCAACTTAGTTCTTTTTTATTTTTTGTACTTTAGTTAGTTTATTTCATTGTATTTATTTGTAGGAATTGTATTTAATTTATTTATTGATAGTGTAGTGTTAGGTTTAATTGTAGATAATTATAGGTATTTTATTTAATTCATTTATTGATAGTGTAGTGTTAGGTTTAATTGTAACTTAGGTTAGGATTTATTTTACAGGTAAATTTGTAATTATTTTAACTATTTTAGCTATTAAATAGTTCTTAACTATTTAATAGCTATTGTACCTGGTTAAAATAATTACAAAGTTACCTTTAAAATAAATATTAATCCTAAAATAGCTATAATATAAATATAATTTATATTGTAGCTATATTAGGGTTTATTTTACAGGTAAGTATTTAGCTTTAAATAGGAATAATTTATTTAATTAGAGTTAATTAATTTCGTTAGATTAAAATTATATTTAATTTAGGGGGGTGTTAGTGTTAGGGTTAGACTTAGCTTTAGGGGTTAATACATTTATTAGAATAGCGGTGAGCTCCAGTCGGCAGATTAGGGGTTAATAATTGAAGTTAGGTGTCGGCGATGTTAGGGAGGGCAGATTAGGGGTTAATACTATTTATTATAGGGTTAGTGAGGCAGATTAGGGGTTAATAACTTTATAATAATAGCGGTGCGGTCCGCTCGGCAGATTAGGGGTTAATAAGTGTAGGCAGGTGGAGGCGACGTTGTGGGGGGCAGATTAGGGGTTAATAAATATAATATAGGGGTCGGCGGTGTTAGGGGCAGCAGATTAGGGGTACATAGGGATAATGTAAGTATCGACGGTTTACGGAGCGGCAGATTAGGGGTTAATAATAATATGCAGGGGTCAGCGATAGCGGGGGCGGCAGAATAGGGGTTAATAAGTGTAAGGTTAGGGGTGTTTAGACTCGGGGTACATGTTAGAGTGTTAGGTGCAGACGTAGGAAGTATTTCCCCATAGGAAACAATGGGGCTGCGTTAGGAGCTGAACGCGGCTTTTTTGCAGGTGTTAGGTTTTTTTTCAGCTCAAACAGCCCCATTGTTTCCTATGGGGGAATCGTGCACGAGCACGTTTTTGAGGCTGGCCGTGTCCGTAAGCAACTCTGGTATCGAGAGTTGAAGTTGCGTTACATATGCTCTACGCTCCTTTATTGGAGCCTAACACAGCCTTTCTGTGGACTCTCAATACCAGAGTTATTTTAAAGGTGCGGCCAGAAAAAAGCCAGCGTTAGATACGCGGGTCGTTACCGACAAAACTCTAAATCTAGCCGTTAATTAATTAACTAAATAAACTAGCAAAAAAGTACTGCTATGCTACTGCCAGTGATTTATAGCGATCACTGGCAAGCTAGGGGTTAATGGCTCTGAAAATTAAATTAAATTAACTAAATGGTTCAGAAAAGCGCCTCTGGATTTTTAAAAAATTACAACAACAAAATTAACCCCTAAAAAAATGCACAGACAGCAAAAAAGTACAACTATGCTACTGCCAGTGATTTATAGCGATCACTGGCAAGCTAGGGGTTAATGGCTCTGAAAATTAAATTAAATTAAATTAACTAAATGGTTCTGAAAAGAGCCTCTGGATTTTTAAAAAATTACAACAACAAAATTAACCCCTAAAAAAATGCACAGACAGCAAAAAAGTACAGCTATGCTACTGCCAGTGATTTATAGCGATCACTGGCAAGCTAGGGGTTAATGGCTCTGAAAATTAAATTAAATTAACTAAATGGTTCTGAAAAGAGCCTCTGGATTTTTAAAAATTTACAACAAAAAAAATTAACCCCTAAAAAAATGCACAGACAGCAAAAAAAAGTGCAGCTATGCTAATGCCAGTGATTTATAGTGATCACTGGCAAGCTAGGGGTTAATGGCTCTGAAAAGAGCCTTTGGTTCTATATTTTTTTAACAAATAAAAGAACTAAATCTTTCTCTGCAAAAAAAACAGGTCTCTCTCTCTCCAACAAAATCGCAAGTGAGGAGAGGGAGGGAGATCCACACTGATCAGTGTCAATATTTACAAATATTGACATGATCAGACAAATGGGGTATTTTATAATTTATTTTTTTTTTGGGTGGGAGGCTCAGATTGGGTGACCCTAGCTTGTCCCTATGATGAGGCAGGCTAGGGACACCCCCAGAGGCCCCATGATACACTGGGCATCGCCATCTTGGATGCCTAGTGAAGGGGGAGGGGGGGGCTTTTTTAATTTTATACGTTTTTTTTTTTTTTTTACTTTTTTAATTTTATTTTATAACTAACTAAGTGCCTCGACCCACCGAGGCACTTAGCACACAAGCAGAGCATCGGAAGCGTGTCCGATCGCTTCCGATGCTCTGAAACACTGCCGGGCTCCACGTGGAGCGAAACCGGAAGTGATCACTCGTGGGGGAGTGATCAATCCGGTCCCGGCACTCTGGAACAGTATTGTAGGATGCCTAGACATCAAGGCAAGCCTGCAATACTGTTAGAGCAGCTGGAAGCGATTTTGATCGCTTCCAGTGCTCTGTTTAACCGACGACGTATGCCATACGTCCTCGGTCGTTAAGTGCTTTTTTTTTTAGGACGTATGGCATACGTCGTCGGTCGTTAAGGGGTTAATAATCTTTTATTGATAATCTTGGTATATAAACATCATTGAGATGATATAACAAGTAAAATATATGAACAATTAGTGTTGTCTCTTTACCATTGTTACAGAAATAACAATTAAATCTCATATATCGACAAGCAATAGTTGTACATTACATAGTTATCAATAATTTGAGAATCTCATTTAATAATATATAGAGATAATAGCAATTAACCGTGGTTAATTCAATGGTTGCATGTGAACCAACTGATACAGGAAACACTATTACTTTGACAATGATAACCACAGAAATTATATATCTTAAATGAAATAGGAATGGTTTAGTATAACCCACAGTTGGGTATACAAGTTACCTTTGTGCAGATATAATGAGAAGGAAAATTCAGCGGGTAAACACTGCTGTGGAAATGTGAAAAGGGGGTGGAGGGCTTTCTCCCATTAACTTTGTATTTTCGAATGCAAAATCAAGGGTGTTCTAGTATGTTATGAGATATATGGCCAGACATGAAGGTGTGACATTTCACCAACTATACACGTAACTATATTAAATATAAGGAACCAGAACTATAAACCAGGTAACAGACTAATACATATGCTTAAGTTCTAAAGGGCAGAATATATTGAATATTTCGAGCATAAAAAATTTCTGTAAATACAAGTACAAAAGACTCATAACTGTATATATAATATGTGGGCTTAGCCTACTGTATACTCCTATTCTGTAGCAATATGATTCAGAAAGATATTTCTGTATCTAGAAGTCCTAGGTATATAAAAATATATATTCATCTATATGTAAATTATAAATTATAAAGCATTGTGACTACAGCTGTGAAGAGGATGCATGCCTACCTCAGTATACATGTCTGCGTTAACATTGGGTGGGTCTAACTAGACCCCACCAATACAGCTTGCAGTATCTTTATGTGAGCCATTACAAAATATCAAAAGACTGAGCTAAGTGATGTTGTTATGGGTTGTTACTTAATCTGATAAACAAACAAACAAAGGGGGGTGTGAGTGCTAATCAGGAAAAGGTTTCTGTGCTTGAATCCCTAATATGGTCTGATAAAATCTCCAATTACAGACTATACGATAAAGAGGTGAGAGTGGTGTGGGATAAGCGCTCCAGCTAAGTAGAGCCAACCAGATTATTAAAAAATAAAATGAAATAACAAGAGGAACTAATGATAATAAAAGAGGATTTTTATAGTGATTTAAGTAGATAACTAGTTAATGCATACAGAATATGTTAGCATATACTCAATTACATAAGATGCCGGCATCAGTAACAATCAAACATATTAATCATATTAAAAACAGAAAAATACAGCCGATATAAAATTTCTAAAAGGTTCCCTGAGTGTTTCTTAAAAATATATACGAATATGAATAAACTTGATAAAGGTAAATGACTCTTAGCACAGTGAAATTGGCTCGGCTAAATTTTACCAGTATTATTTTTAAGCAATGGAATATTTGGTCACAGTATTCAGTGGAGGCGTCTGATCTGTTCAGCCGTTAGAAGTAACTGTGAGTGATGGATCGGGAGGTGTGACGTCACGTCACCTGACTATTGTATTCCTCCAATCTCTGTGATATGCTTAAACACAACAAGTTTGAAATTTGTATCCAATTCTCAATTGTAACAAAGTATACTTGTTTATGTGATGGTTAGTATCAATACTTGCAAGTGTCCAATGTCCAAAGAATCTGTCCAAATTTGAAAAAAACGGTTTGTTTTATCAGCCGCTCTGAATCCTATGGAGTGTTGATCCGTTTGGTTTTATGTCCGTTCTGAAATGTGAAACTTGTCCTTATCCGAAGAAGCTCCTAAGCACTTGGTTTTTAGTGTATATTAGGGCTATGATGGGAGCAAAGGAAAAAACAAGGGGGCACACAGGAATTATTCATACATCGATCTCAGTGTTGATTCAAGGAGATAGAAATGAACCTGTTTTTGTGCCAGTAAAACAATTTAGCAGTTCAATAGCCTTAGTATATAATTGGTTACACACAGGAATTACTCATATGTCCTCCCTCTATATTAATCATAGAGATAGGGATGAACCTGTGGAGTGTAACACTACCAGTAATAAAAATTCTGAATTGACAGGAGTAAGCAAATCTACGCGTTTCGGCAGTGTTAGCTGCCTTTATCAAGATGCTTACTACATGAAATTACTGCCTTTTTATAAGGAGTGTTTGATTCAGGACAGGTGTGGTTAGAGGATAGTCTAAATTAACCCTTAAGTGCTTCTAAAGTGAATGTGTTGAAGTCAGTTTCATAGATAGATGAGGTACATCTTATTAAAAAAGAATTTTTCAAAGACAATATTCCATCTAATTTCACTCATTAAGTGTTTTTGAAATGATTGCATTAGAATTAAATACATGAACAAAATACATAAACAGAATTGGAATATTGAATTAATGTTTAAATTTATGAGAAATCCCATCATTTCAGAATGTGAAATTAAGTATAAAGATATAGTCGCCTATATCTCAACATTATACTATAACCAGTTTTTCTTTAATGCAGTTTTTGTTGAAAGTGATTTTTATATATGTAAATATACATTGCTCCAAAGGTTTTTTTTCATTTTATTATAATAATCTTGCAAAATTGCAATATCAGGTTGTTCTTTAGTAAGCGCTAAATCAACTTGTCTATACGCTAAGGGGTAAGGGGAGGATGTGATACAAAGTAAAAGTTTTGTAGATATAGCTTCAAGACGGCTATTGTACAGTCTCGTTTATGTTTATTTCGATAGTGTATGAGTTCAATTTTAGTGAAATAATATTTTATATGATAGATGTAATTTGGAATGTGTTCAACTATTTTGTTTGCCTAGTAATTGTTTATAAAATAGAATTAAGATCAAAGGAACTATTAAGTCCCAATGGATGTACTGTTTTATATTCAAATATGAGTTCTGCTTCTTTTTTTTTAGGAGTACCTTTTCTATATTTCCCCCTCTCTTGTTCGGTCTAATTTTTTTCATTCCCCAACATTGAAAACATTTAAGGTCTCCATGGTGTATTTCATTGAAATGTTTGTAAAGTATGGTTTTTGTGGTTTTATGTTCTATGTTCCAAATATGTTCTCTCATTCTATCTTTGAATGTGCGACTGGTTTGACCTATATAGAATAAATTACACGAACATCTTATGCAGTAAATTATATTTGAGTCGTTACATGTTATGGTGTCCTTGATTGTAAATGTAACCTGTTGGTTGATAAATGTTATCTTTTTAGTTTTATTGCTATATCTACAGGATTTACACTTGTGACATGGATAGAATCCAAAAATTTTTTCTTTCTTTAAGTTCATATCTTTTGAATAATCATTTTTTATTTTGAATTCACTTGGTGACAGATAGCTTTTGAGATTTTTAGCTTTTTTGAAAATGAGATCTGGGTGATTTTTAACTGTAGTTCCTAATATAGGATCCTTTTTGATATAGTGCCAGTGTTTTTGAAGGATGGTTTTTATTTCTTTGTGGTTTGAGTTATATTCAGTTATAAATGGAATAAAATTATTGACATTAGAAGGCATTGAATTATTTGTATATAAATTTTTTCTTTTGTTAGGTTGCTTTTGTAATAAGTTGGATCTATCAGTTTTTCTTACAGAGGTTATGGTTTCTTGGATTTTTTTCTGATTGTAACCTTTATCTGCAAATCTATTTAGTAGAATGTTGCATTGTGAGTCATAAGATTCTATGTCTGAGCAGTTTTTTCTGACTCTTAGCATCTGACTTTTTGGGATGTTATCCTTCCACCTATTCAGATGGCAGCTTTGATAATGTATAAAATTATTTGAGTCTATAGTTTTGAAGTAGGTTTTGGTTTTAATTAAATTAAAACCAAAACCTACTTCAAAACTATAGACTCAAATAATTTTATACATTATCAAAGCTGCCATCTGAATAGGTGGAAGGATAACATCCCAAAAAGTCAGATGCTAAGAGTCAGAAAAAACTGCTCAGACATAGAATCTTATGACTCACAATGCAACATTCTACTAAATAGATTTGCAGATAAAGGTTACAATCAGAAAAAAATCCAAGAAACCATAACCTCTGTAAGAAAAACTGATAGATCCAACTTATTACAAAAGCAACCTAACAAAAGAAAAAATTTATATACAAATAATTCAATGCCTTCTAATGTCAATAATTTTATTCCATTTATAACTGAATATAACTCAAACCACAAAGAAATAAAAACCATCCTTCAAAAACACTGGCACTATATCAAAAAGGATCCTATATTAGGAACTACAGTTAAAAATCACCCAGATCTCATTTTCAAAAAAGCTAAAAATCTCAAAAGCTATCTGTCACCAAGTGAATTCAAAATAAAAAATGATTATTCAAAAGATATGAACTTAAAGAAAGAAAAAATTTTTGGATTCTATCCATGTCACAAGTGTAAATCCTGTAGATATAGCAATAAAACTAAAAAGATAACATTTATCAACCAACAGGTTACATTTACAATCAAGGACACCATAACATGTAACGACTCAAATATAATTTACTGCATAAGATGTTCGTGTAATTTATTCTATATAGGTCAAACCAGTCGCACATTCAAAGATAGAATGAGAGAACATATTTGGAACATAGAACATAAAACCACAAAAACCATACTTTACAAACATTTCAATGAAATACACCATGGAGACCTTAAATGTTTTCAATGTTGGGGAATGAAAAAAATTAGACCGAACAAGAGAGGGGGAAATATAGAAAAGGTACTCCTAAAAAAAGAAGCAGAACTCATATTTGAATATAAAACAGTACATCCATTGGGACTTAATAGTTCCTTTGATCTTAATTCTATTTTATAAACAATTACTAGACAAACAAAATAGTTGAACACATTCCAAATTACATCTATCATATAAAATATTATTTCACTAAAATTGAACTCATACACTATCGAAATAAACATAAACGAGACTGTACAATAGCCGTCTTGAAGCTATATCTACAAAACTTTTACTTTGTATCACATCCTCCCCTTACCCCTTAGCGTATAGACAAGTTGATTTAGCGCTTACTAAAGAACAACCTGATATTGCAATTTTGCAAGATTATTATAATAAAATGAAAAAAAACCTTTGGAGCAATGTATATTTACATATATAAAAATCACTTTCAACAAAAACTGCATTAAAGAAAAACTGGTTATAGTATAATGTTGAGATATAGGCGACTATATCTTTATACTTAATTTCACATTCTGAAATGATGGGATTTCTCATAAATTTAAACATTAATTCAATATTCCAATTCTGTTTATGTATTTTGTTCATGTATTTAATTCTAATGCAATCATTTCAAAAACACTTAATGAGTGAAATTAGATGGAATATTGTCTTTGAAAAATTCTTTTTTAATAAGATGTACCTCATCTATCTATGAAACTGACTTCAACACATTCACTTTAGAAGCACTTAAGGGTTAATTTAGACTATCCTCTAACCACACCTGTCCTGAATCAAACACTCCTTATAAAAAGGCAGTAATTTCATGTAGTAAGCATCTTGATAAAGGCAGCTAACACTGCCGAAACGCTTAGATTTGCTTACTCCTGTCAATTCAGAATTTTTATTACTGGTAGTGTTACACTCCACAGGTTCATCCCTATCTCTATGATTAATATAGAGGGAGGACATATGAGTAATTCCTGTGTGTAACCAATTATATACTAAGGCTATTGAACTGCTAAATTGTTTTACTGGCACAAAAACAGGTTCATTTCTATCTCCTTGAATCAACACTGAGATCGATGTATGAATAATTCCTGTGTGCCCCCTTGTTTTTTCCTTTGCTCCCATCATAGCCCTAATATACACTAAAAACCAAGTGCTTAGGAGCTTCTTCGGATAAGGACAAGTTTCACATTTCAGAACGGACATAAAACCAAACGGATCAACACTCCATAGGATTCAGAGCGGCTGATAAAACAAACCGTTTTTTTCAAATTTGGACAGATTCTTTGGACATTGGACACTTGCAAGTATTGATACTAACCATCACATAAACAAGTATACTTTGTTACAATTGAGAATTGGATACAAATTTCAAACTTGTTGTGTTTAAGCATATCACAGAGATTGGAGGAATACAATAGTCAGGTGACGTGACGTCACACCTCCCGATCCATCACTCACAGTTACTTCTAACGGCTGAACAGATCAGACGCCTCCACTGAATACTGTGACCAAATATTCCATTGCTTAAAAATAATACTGGTAAAATTTAGCCGAGCCAATTTCACTGTGCTAAGAGTCATTTACCTTTATCAAGTTTATTCATATTCGTATATATTTTTAAGAAACACTCAGGGAACCTTTTAGAAATTTTATATCGGCTGTATTTTTCTGTTTTTAATATGATTAATATGTTTGATTGTTACTGATGCCGGCATCTTATGTAATTGAGTATATGCTAACATATTCTGTATGCATTAACTAGTTATCTACTTAAATCACTATAAAAATCCTCTTTTATTATCATTAGTTCCTCTTGTTATTTCATTTTATTTTTTAATAATCTGGTTGGCTCTACTTAGCTGGAGCGCTTATCCCACACCACTCTCACCTCTTTATTGTTACTTAATCTCCCCACCCCCCTCGCTGGCTGAGGGGGATGTAGGAAACATGTCGGTTAAATAGAAGATTAGTCTTTATAACAGTGAAGAACTCGGCAAGTGATAACGTAAAGTAAAGGAATAGTAGGTTATCTTACATCTATCTCTGGCTGACACCACTCTTAAGCTCTCCATTCTAAAAGTTATGACAATTGCTGGAGGGTAATTGAAAATATAGGGCCCTCACATAGGATTTACATATAATACTGCGCGAAAATTGTAGTATTCTAATAATTTGAGCCTAATGACACTCCTATGAAAATGATATGAATATTATTAACACAATGCAATATAATGTACAATAGTAATAGCAACCCTATAGTAATCATAATAGTATGTTAAACGATAGGAGAAAAATATCAGTGGACAATACATTTTACAGAGAAACGTAGGGTAAAATCACCCCTGAACAGAAAATGTTATGTGAGTAAAGCTCACCCTGTGTATAAAATCATAAATCATTGAAGGTATTATCTTATGAGCTATATACACTAAGGTAGTCTAATCTGCTGGTTTATGGTAGACATACAGTATCTCACAAAAATGAGTACACCCCTCACATTTTTGTAAATATTTTATTATATCTTTTCATGTGACAACACTGGAGAAATTACACTTTGCTACAATGTAAAGTAGTGAGTGTACAGCCTGTATAACAGTATACATTTGCTGCCCCATCAAAATAACTCAACACACAGCCATTAATTTTTAAACGGTTGGCAACAAAAGTGAGTACACCCCTAAGTGGAAATGTCCAAATTGGGCCCAATTAGCCATTTTCCCTCCCCAGTGTCATGTGACACGTTAGTGTTACAAGGTCTCAGGTGTGAATGGGGAGCAGTTGTGTTAAATTTGGTGTTATCGCTCTCACACTCTCTCCTACTGGTCATTGGAAGTTCAACATGGCACCTCATGGCAAAGAATTCTCTGAGGATCTGAAAAAAAAGAATTGTTACTCTACATAAAGATGGCCTAGGCTATAAGAAGATTGCCAAGACCCTGAAACTGAGCTGTAGCACGGTGGGCAAGACCATACTGCAGTTTCACAGGACAGGTTCCACTCACCATGGTCGAATAAAGAAGTTGAGTGCATGTGTTCAGCGTCATATTTAGAGTTTGTCTTTGGGAAATAGATGTTTGAGTGCTGCCAGCATTGCTGCAGAGGTTGAAAGGGTGGGGGGTCAGCCTGTCAGTGCTCAGACCATACGCCGCACACTGCATCAAATTGGTCTGCATGACTGTTGTCCCAGAAGGAAGTCTCTTCTAAAGATGAAGCACAAGAAAGCCCGCAAACAGTTTGCTGAAGACAAGCAGACTAAGGACATGGATTACTGGAAACATGTCCTGTGGTCTGATGAGACCAAGATAAACTTATTTGGTTCAGATGGTGTCAAGCGTGTGTGGCAGCAACCAGGTGAGGTGTATAAAGACAAGTGTGTCTTGCCTACAGTTAAGCATGGTGGTGGGAGTGTCATGGTCTGGGCCTGCATGAGTGCTGCCTTCACTGAGGAGCTACAGTTCATTGAAGGAACCATGAATGCTAACATGTACTGTGCCATACTGAAGCAGAGCATGAGCCCCTCCCTTCGAAGACTGGGCCACAGAGCAGTATTCCAACATGATAACGTCCCCAAACACACCTCCACTGCCTTACTAAAGAAGCTGAGGTTAAAGGTAATGGACTGGCCAAGCATGTCTCCAGACCTAACCCCTATTGAGCATCTGTGGGGCATCCTCAAGTAGAAGGAGGGGGAGCGCAAGGTCTCTAACATTCACCAGCTCTGTGATGTCGTCATGGAGGAGTGGAAGAGAACTCCAGTGGCAACCTGTGAAGCTCTGATGAACTCCAGGCCCAAGAGGGTTAAGGCTGTGTTGGAAAATGATGGTGGCCACACAAAGTATTGACACTTTGGACCCAATTTGGACATTAACACTTAGGGGTGTACTCACTTTTGTTGCCAATGGTTTAGACATTAATGCCTGTCTGTTGAGTTATTTTGAGGGGACAGCAATGTTACACTGTTATACAGGCTGTACACTCACTACTTTACATTGTAGTAAAGTGTCATTTCTTCAGTGTTGTCACATGAAAAGATATAATAAAATATTTCAACAAATGTGAGGGGTGTACTCACTTTTGTGAGATACTGTATGTAAAGATCAAATATCTAGAGTATAATATAGCTTGCAAAACTGAGGGATATGAGGTAGCAGATACCCAATTGACTACACATGGGGCAATATATATTAGTCAGTAAGATATAAATATGAACAAGCCAGATTAAGAATTGAAAAAGCTATAACGTTGTTATTCCAGAGCTATATGTAACAGGAATATAATCAGATTAAATTTGTCTGGAACAATAGTATACCCTTAACGTTGTGATATTATGTAAAAAGAGGCTAAATTACTTGTTACAACAATAATATTTCTGCAGAATTATACTTGATCCCTACTGTAGTAATAACTGGTTATAACGCTATAGTACCATAATATAATGGGAGTTGTGTGTGCATATAACTGTCACACAAACCCACAGATACAGCCGGAACAAATATGTCAAACACACTGTTATCACCATTAGTCCCTGGGCTTATATTAGCACTACTATGTGACTATCGTCAGGACAGAGCACCAAGGCAGCTGAGGAAAGACCACTGAGGTGTATAAGTGTTCCATACCTACGTCCATTTGTTTTATTCTATGCCAGCTTGGACATTTGAAGTATAACCCTTTTGACTAAGTGTAAGGTTGCTGATAAGGAGGGTACATCTCTTGAGGACTCCACAAAGTTCAAACCGCTACAGAAGCGGAAGTGATGACGTAATCCGGGGAGGACAAACAGAGCACTCCAAACAGGCACAGGCGGCAGGGGTGCAAGCTGCGGGAAAACAGCCGGTGCAGCCATAAGTAAATGTAGCAAGTAAAAAAGGTAGCAGCTGCACTAATAAGGAGAATAGATCAGGGCTATCAAAAAAATGTTTAAAATAATTAAACCTTTATTAGAACATTAAAAAATGGACAGTACAGGGCACACACACTCCCAAGGGAATTTGTGTGCCCTGTACTGTCCATTTTTAAATGTTCTAATAAAGGTTTAATTATTTTAAACATTTTTTTTGATAGCCCTGATCTATTCTCCTTATTAGTGCAGCTGCTACCTTTTTTTTACTTGCTACATCTCTTGAGGACATGGATATTTCTCAGAACAGATAGATCCTACGGACAGGAGCATTTCTCAAATTATATATAACAGATTTTCATATGACAATACATGAATTTCCTAGGTAAATAGATATTAAGTGCTCAAGTTCTTTAGATGTAAATAAAAAAGTACATCCTAACAGCTAAATGCTATAAAGTTGGAAAAAAAGGAGGTTTCACTCATTTCTCTGGATTAATACATTGTGAGGAGAGGGTAGTAGGGCATACACTAAGCACATATGGGATATTACTATAAATCATATGGAATATGTTAACATATAAAAATGTATAATTAGATGAATATCTTATATAGAAACATCCAGTAAAGCAAAAAACACATTGTCAGGAACAAATTCAATGTTTTCATTAAGAGTAGTGCCAAGAAGAAATATGAGTCAAGAAAAATGAGCACTTAATACCTTCATACTGGATAATGAGGGTGACACATAATCGCTGCTCACACGAAAAAGTCGATGTCTCAGAGAAGAACCATTTCTGCTAGTGTCAATGATTTAATCTAGCCCACACCAGATTTTATTGTGTCACACTGATGATAGCTAGTTTGTCTCAGCACTACAGGAATAAGAGATAATCAACTCAGCAATAAGTTTGTCATAGGTAGCCATGTGTTGATAGGGCCAAAATAGTACCCAGAGAATCTCACAACCCTTCGCTTCAAAGGATTAAGTGCCACTCATGTTCTGGACATTACTGAAATCTCCATCGTCACCCAGGAGATCGGCCGCATCAGCCCAGGAGTTGGTGAAGGGCAAGTTCATATTTGATTTGCTCCAGGCTGAAGAGGGGTAAGAACAGGCTGTGGCTGAGGTAAGTGAGACACTACCGATAGACTTGATGATCCGGATGGAGCGCTCAGTGCCAAGATCATTTTGAAGGTCTGAGGAACCTACAAGACCCACCCGGGTCTTCGTCGCAGAAGTTAGAAGCGTGGAAGGTCGATCGTATAGATCAGTAATCTTTGTAGCTGTCTCCTCTTGTACGTCGAAGTCTCTATCCACCCACATGGCAGGGACTATGGTAAGTCACACGGGCCTCACAAGGGCCCCTAGCAAAATGCAATCAGGTTCCTCTACCTCCACTGGTAAGATTGTGTGAGGATGTGTTTCCCAGCTCCAGCCCATAGGATCTTTACTTATCTCCATTGTAGTTTCCTGCGTCATGGCTTCCATATGTACATATTTCACAAGAAGCCTTAAGCTGTCAAAGTTTCTACTCATCTTTCACTTCAAATTCTGTAGTAGAGTATATACAGTTATAGTATCTTCCACCATTTTGAGGATCACTGTTGGTATATAGGTAGGTCTGAAGTTTCGGATAAACGGCTCCGTCAGCAGGATTAATGATACGGGGTGTATGAAGTCTCACCAACTTCTTTAGAATGATAAGAATCAAGCTGGGATATTTAGATGATTAACTTTACATTCAAAAACACTATTTTTGTATAGTTTAGAGCCGGGAGCTCTTTGATAGTGCATCCTAAAGCTTCGGCAGTTGGCTCTGCCTCCTGTAGAAGTTGTTTTAATTCTTACAAGCACTGCAGTAAATCAAGAACAATTTCATGCTGGCTGTGCCCAATTCAGCAAGTATTATCAAAAATTTCTGTTGAAGAAATGGCAGTCTTAGAAGTGGTTGTGCTATAAGGCACACACTGGCTAATTGTGCCAAAAGAATTACAGCCTGCATTCATAAGTCTTGCTCATGATACACTACTTGTGGAGGTGACAACTGTCAACATGGGTAGTGGGTGATGCTGCTACTGCTCTACAACTGGAGAAGATCGTGGCAATGGAGAGAATCAATGCAGGTGGAGACTTTTAGCCTAAAATTGTGGTGGACCTGGTACTGATGCACACAATTCTCTGATTCTGTAGTAGTGATGTCGCGAACCTAAAATTTTCGGCGGACTCGAACTTCCGGTATTGTTCGCGAACCGCCATTGAATTCAATAGGCAGGCGAACTTTAAAACCTACAAGGACTCTTTCTGGCCACAATAGTGATGAAAAAGTTGTTTCAAGGGTACTAACACCTGGACTGTGGCATGCTGGAGGGGGATCCCTGGCAAAACTCCCATGGAAAATTACATAGTTTATGCAGAGTCTGCTTTTAACCCATAATGGGCCTAAATCAACTAACATTCCCAAACTGTTTGCAATAACGTGCTTTAAAACATCAGTTATGATGTCGTATCTATCAGGTAGTGTAAGGGTTACGGCCACATCACAGTGACAGAGCAAACTCCAAGTGTTACGCACCGCAATCAACCGCAAACAGTCCACTTGCACAACCACGAGATAGATAGATTTGATAGATAGATACATAGATAACATAGCTCAATCAATGCAATATACATATGATCGATACACTGTACATAGCTCAATAGATGCAATATACATTTGATCGATACGAATTACATTGATCAATAGATGCAATATACATTTGATAGATATGAATGTTATCGAATCAAAGATGCAATATACATTTTATAGATACGAATGACATCAACCAAAATATGTAATATACATTATATAGATACGAATTATATTGATCAATAGATGCAATCTACATTTGATCGATATGTTTGATAGTTCGATCGATTTGATATATAAATAAATGGATTTGAAATATATATAATTTCCCTGACAGAGTATAACAATAAGACATGTGGTCTGTGACCCGTGGTGTGTTAAGTAGTACTATTCTTAGCAGTTTACTACTACCTGTTACTCCACCTATCGGGGGAGGTCTATATGGCCTGCATTTTTGGAACAGGGAGATGGAAGAAGATGATTGGTCTGTCCTCCTACTTCAAATTTGTCCTAAACACAAGTGGCTGTAACAAAACAGTCCGACCACGAGATAGATAGATAGATAGATAGATAGATAGATAGATTTGATAGATAGATATACATAGATTGATAGTTAGATAGAATCGATAGAAGAGAAATAGATAGATTTGTTAGATATATAATTACCCTGATAAAGTCTAATAATTTAACATGCGGTCTTGGACCCAACTAGGTTGTGTTAAGTAGTACTATTCTTCACACTTTCAGTGCTGTAACTCCCCCTATTGGTGGAGGTCTATATGGCGGTTATGATTACCCTGACAAAGTATAACAACAAGACACGCAGTCTGGGACCCATGGTAATTTTGTTGTGTTAAGTAAAACTTTTCTTATCACTTGAATCCCTCTTACCCCCCCTTTTGTTGGAGCTCTGTATGGCCTGCATGATTAGCCTGACAAAGTATAATAAGAAAACATCTGGTCTTGGACCCATGGTAATTAGGTTGTGTTTAAGTAATACTATTCTTATAACTGTAATCCCTGTTACTCCCCCTATCAAGGGAGGTCTATATGGCCTGCATGATTACCCTGCCAAAGTATAACATCAAGACACACGGTGTTGGACCCATGATAACTAGCTTGTGTTAATTAGTACTTTTCTTAGCACTTTAATCCCTGTTACCCCCCTATCGGGGGTGGTTTATATGGCCTGCCTGATTACCCTGAAAAAATATAATAATAAGACATGCGGTCTGGTACCCATTTTAACTAGGTTGTGTTTTAAGTACTACCATTCTTAGCACTTTAATCTCTGTAACTCCCCCTATTTGGTGAGGTCTATACGGCCTGGATGATTACCCATACAAAATATAATAATAAGACATCTGCTCTTGGTCTGCGACCCATGGTAACTATGTTGTGCTAATTAGTAATGTCCTTAGCATTTTAATAGCTGTTACTCATACTCACCCTATCGGTGGAGGTCCATCTGGCCTTCATGATTAGCTGCACCCAAACCCAAAAAAAGCCGAGTGGTCTTAGACTAACACCCATGGCTAACTCGGTTGTTTCAATTAGTACTATTCTTAGCACTTTCATCCCTGTTACGGGTGGTCTACATGGCCATCATGATTAGCCGAACAAAATACTACAATCCAACCTTTGCTCAGTCTTCATAGGCCCTTCATTGGCTGTATTTTGATAGTAGAGTTCTTATTATTTTATAGCTGATACAACACCGAATGGTGGCAGCTCTATATGGCCTGCATGATTAGCCGCACCCAAAACAAAAATAAATCCAAGCGGTCTTGGATTAACACCCATGGCTAACTCGGTTGTTTCAAGTAGTACTATTCTTAGCACTTTCATCTCATCATCCCTGTTACTTCCAGGACTCTCTGTGGTGATCTACATGGCCATCATGATTAGCCTAACCAAATACTACAATCCAACCTTGGCTCAGTCTTCATAAGGCCCTTCATTGGCTGTATTTTGGTAGTACTGTTCTTATTAGTTTAATACCTGATACAACACCGAACGGTGGCAGCTCTATATGGCCTGCATGATTAGCCGAACCCAAAGCCAAAAAAAAGCCAAGCAGTCTTGCACTAACACCCATGGCTAACTCTGTTGTTTCAAGTTGTACTATTCTTAGCACTTTCATCTCATCCCTGTTACTTCCAGGACTCTCGGTGGTGGTCTACATGGCCATCATAATTACCTCACCAAAATATAACAACAATACGTGCATGCAGGGAACCATGGTAAGGTTACTTCCTTTCGCAAAATCGAGTATTCGAGGTTCTGACCCTGCATTATGGCTGCACCTCTCCCTAAAAGAGGCATGCGTTACAGAGTCTGTGGGCATGTATGCAAAGAGCTGGCCTGCCTAAAAAGAGGAGCAAGGCTGTACAGGTTGTTCTCCTTCAGCTGTTTTATACGCTGTCCCACGGCCACGACCCTCAACAACCACAACAGAATGAAACACCACATATGACATCCTTTTGAACAACAGAGTACAGGTATGGCATTGATTTTAGTTACACGGCAATATTTATTATGAACCGTGAAATTGAAAACAAAAACATGATTGGACACCCAGTACAGTACAGGTCGTTCTCCTTCGGCCTTTTTAGAATAGTGTTCCGGACCCTCAACAAAAACAACAGCAGGAAAGAGGACATATGGCATCCTTTTGAACAATAGATGACAGGTAAGGCATAGATTTTACAAAGCCATAGATAATTTTTTTGCAACTGTGAAATAAAAAAAAAACATTGATTGGACACCCAGCACACTTCTTTATCCTTAGGCCTTTTTATAAGAGGCTCCCGGAGCCTCAACAGAAACAACAGCATGAAAGAGGACATATGGCATCCTTGTGGACAATTGATTACAGTTAAGGCATTGATTTTAGAATCCCAGAGATCATTTATATGACCCGGGAAATAGAAAAAAACATTGATTGGACACCCAGTACACTTCTTTATCCTTAGGCCTTTTTATAAGAGGCTCCCGGAGCCTCAACAGAAAAAACATCATGAAAGAGGACATATGGCATCCTTTTGAATAATATTTTACAGGAAAGGCATTGATTTTAGAAACACAGAGATCATTAGTCGCAACCGGGAAATAGAAAAAAACATTGATTAGACACCCAGTACACTTATTTATCCTTAGGCCTTTTTAATAAGAGGGTCCCGGAGCCTCAACCGAAACAACAGCATGAAAGAGGACATATGTCATCCTTTTGAATAATAGATTACAGGAAAGGCATTGATTTTAGAATCCCAGAGATCATTTATATGACCCGGGAAATAGAAAAAAACATTGATTGGACACCCAGTACACTTCTTTATCCTTAGGCCTTTTTATAAGAGGCTCCCGGAGCCTCAACAGAAACAACAGCATGAAAGAGGACATATGGCATCCTTTTGAATAATAGATTACAGGAAAGGCATTGATTTTAGAAACCCAGAGATCATTAGTTGCAACCGTGAAATAGAAAAAAACATTGATTAGACACACAGTACACTTATTTATCCTTAGGCCTTTTTATAAAAGGGTCCCTGAGCCTCAACCGAAACAACAGCATGAAAGAGGACATATGGCATCCTTTTGAATAATAGATTACAGTAAAGGCATTGATTTTAGAAACCCAGAGATAATAAGTTGCAACCGTGAAATAGAAAAAAACATTGATTAGACACCCAGTACACTTATTTATCCTTAGGACTTTTTATAAGAGGGTCCCGGAGCCTCAATTGAAACAACAGCATGAAAGAGGACATATGGCATCCTTTTGAATAATAGATTACAGGAAAGGCATTGATTTTAGAAACCCAGAGATAATTTGTTACAACCGTGAAATAGAAAAAAACATTGATTAGACACCCAGTACACTTATTTATCCTTAGGCCTCAACCGAAACAACAGCATGAAATAGGACATATGGCATCCTTTTGAATAATAGATTACAGGAAAGGCATTGATTTTAGAAACCCAGAGATAATTAGTTGCAACCGTGAAATAGAAAAAAACATTGATTAGACACCCAGTACACTTATTTATCCTAAGGCCTTTTTATAAGAGGGTCCCAGAGCCTCAACCAAAACAACAGCATGAAAGAGGACATATGGCATCCTTTTGAATAATAGATTACAGGAAAGGTATTGATTTTAGAAAACCCAGAGATAATTAGTTGCAACCGTGAAATAGAAAAAAAACATTGATTAGACACCCAGTACACTTATTTATCCTTAGGCCTTTTTATAAGAGGGTCCCGGAGCCTCAACCGAAACAACAGCATGAAAGAGGACATATGGCATCCTTTTGAATAATAGATTACAGGAAAGGCATTGATTTTAGAAACCCAGAGATTATTAGTTGCAACCGTGAAATAGAAAAAAACATTGATTAGACACCCAGTACACTTATTTATCCTTAGGCCTTTTTATAAGAGGGTCCCGGAGCCTCAACCGAAACAACAGCATGAAAGAGGACATATGGCATCCTTTTGAATAATAGATTACAGGAAAGGCATTGATTTTAGAAACACAGAGATAATTAGTTGCAACCGGGAAATCTAAAAAAACATTGAATAGACACCCAGTACACTTCTTTATCCATAGGCCTTTTTAGCAGAGGCTCCAGGACCCTCAACAAAAACAAGAGCAGGGAGCTGGGCATAGGAGTACAAGGGAATGTGACAATAATAATGTGAAGGGGAAGATTGCGGAGTTGTGGCATTTTAATTTTGTTATCGTGGGAAGTACTTGCAATGACCTTGCTCTGGTGAATCCATATCGCAAATGTCTTTTTTAAGGCACTGTTTGTCTATTTTTTGAATATCAGCATTTGGTAAATGAAGCGCAACTTAAGGCTGGTGAGAACCGACCTTTCTTCTGGCTGTTTGCAAATGTTTTGGCTCTGGACAAACATGTGAATAATGGGCCATCAGCCATATTCTGCACACAACCCCTTTGATGATTGACGATAAACATGTGTCACCTGCAAGCAGAGCTCGTTACTTCTGTCTAAATCATCTTCCTGGTATGGACAGGCCACTGTTTCCCACAGCAAGTCCGAAGCTTGAACTACAAGATTGTTTTGAGTATGGTAGGAAACCAAAGTTTATTAAATTCTGTATTATCACCACAAAAGCTGAACTTCTTGAAGCAAGGAAAATGCCAGCAATTTCATGTGCTTATGGATGACAAGGACGTCCTGTCCTGTGGTGCACAGAGATGGAGAGGATTTTGGGCCTCCCTGTACACTACCCAGATGTCTCCAACATCACCAGAAACACAAGACAGCGACTCTTGGGAAGTTCCTGGAGTGTTCCGGTAGCCATTTCTTTGCGCCTGAAAGGAATACCTTATCAGTATTTTTCTATACATCCGACAACAGCTTTGGAGACTGTGGTGACGCACATGTTATTTACTGTTGTTCCAGCTGTGGCAATATCAATTGGCATTAAAAAGGTAAGATTTGGAGACTATTGACACACATTTTATGCACGCTGTGGCAATTGCAATTTGCATTAAAAAGAATCTGCTAACAACCACTACCTAGGACCACACCTGACTCCTGAAGTCATGCTTCAGTTAGTAACTCAAGTTAAATAAAAAAATTTTTTTTATTATACTCAGCAGATTCAAAACATACCATTCTTCTAGTCATATCACACGACATGTCAAAATGCTGCATGGAAAATGGCAGTGTGCAAAGTCATAACCTTAGTGAACCTATAAGTGCATTACATTTTCTAAAATAAACAAAAATACCGAGAAAAAAAAGGAAAAAAAAAAGTAAAGAGGACATATGGCATCCTTTTGAACAATATATTACATTTAAGGCATTGATTTGAGAAACCCAGAGATAATTTGTTGCAACCGGGAAATCTAAAAAAAACCTTGATTAGACACCCAGTACACTTATTTATCCTTAGGCCTTATTAGCAGAGGCTCCAGGACCCTCAACAAAACCAGCAGCAGGAAAGAGGACATATGGCATCCTTTTGAAAAATAGATTTCTGGAAAGGCATTGATTTTAGAAACCCGGGGATAATTTGTTTCAACCGGGAAATAGAAAATAACATTGATTAGACACCCAGTACACATATTTATCCTTAGGCCTTTTTAGCAGAGGCTCCAGGACCCTCAACAGAAACAACAGCATGAAAGAGGACATATGGCATCCTTGTGAACAATTGATTACAGTTAAGGCATTGATTTTAGAATCCCAGAGATCATTTATATGAACCGGGAAATAGAAAAAAACATTGATTGGACACCCAGTACACTTCTTTATCCTTAGGTCTTTTTATAAGAGGGTCCCGGAGCCTCAACAGAAACAACTGCATGAAAGATGACATATGGCATCCTTGTGAACAATTGATTACAGTTAAGGCATTGATTTTAGAATCCCAGAGATCATTTATATGAACCGGGAAATAGAAAAAAACATTGATTGGACACCCAGTACACTTCTTTATCCTTAGGCCTTTTTATAAGAGGCTCCCGGAGCCTCAACAGAAACAACAGCATGAAAGAGGACATATGGCATCCTTGTGAATAATAGATTACAGGAAAGGCATTGATTTTAGAAACACAGAGATAATTATTTGCAACAGGGAAATCTAAAAGAACAATGATTAGACACCCAGTACACTTATTTATCCTTAGGCCTTTTTAGCAGAGGCTCCAGGACCCTCAACAAAACCAGCAGCAGGAAAGAGGACATATGGCATCCTTTTGAAAATTAGATTACAGGAAAGGCATTGATTTTAGAAACCCAGAGATAATTTGTTGCAACCGGGAATTTGAATCAAACAAATGATTCGATGGACACCCAGTACACTTCTTTCTCCTTAGGCCTTTTTATAAGAGGGTCCAGGACCCTCAAAAAAAAACACCAGCAGGAAAGAGGACGCATGGCATCCTTTTGAACAATAGAGTACAGGTACAGCATTGATTTTACAAACCCAGAGATAATTTTGGGCAAATGTGAAATAGAAAAAAAAATTGAGTGGACACCCAGTACACCTCTTTCTCCTTAGGCCTTTTTATAAGAGGGTCCAGGACCCTCAAACAAAATACCAGCAGGAAAGAGAACATATGGCATCCTTTTGAACAATAGAGTACTGGTACGGCATTGATTTTAGAAACCCACAGATAATTGTTTGGAAAAGTGAAATAGCCCCAAAAACCATGCTTGGACTCCCACTCCAGGTCGTTCTCCTTCAGCCTTTTTATAAGAGGGTCCAGCACCCTCAACAGAAACAACTGCAGGAAACACCACCACATATGCCATCCTTTTGCACAAGCGAGTACAGGTATGGCATCCATTTTAGAAACCCAGAGATAATTGAGAGGAAGCAGGAACATTTTTCTAAAAATTTGCTGGGGCACCCAATACAGGTCGTTCTCCTTCAGCCTTTTTATAACATGGGTTACAACCCGCAACAGGCACAACAGCATGAAACACCACATATGCCACCCTTTTGCACAATAGAGTACAGGTATGGCATAGATGGAACACAGAGATAATTTAGAGCAACCAAGAGACGGATAAAGATGCTTGGTTGGTCCTCCTCCTTCAAATTTGTGGCATTTTGCGTTCAATTTAATGGTCCACCAGATATGAGTGGTTTTCTAAGTTGTACTATTCATAACAGTTTAATCACTGTTATGTGCCTTATTTTTTTATTTGAGTTTTGTACCCACAGAGCTGCAGCAGAGGCCAGAAAAATTAGGAATGTACAAATGACTGAAAAATTTGGGTATTGTTGTAGCAACTGCTGTAGCAGCGGCCAGAAAAATTGATGTTTGTAAAACATTTATAAAGTGCCCTAAAAGCTTGTGGCTTGAACACTAGTTGTTGGCGGATAAGTCAAGCAAGTCCTCCGGCTTTATAACAAAAAAAAAAGGCCAGCCTGTGTACTAGTTGTAGCCCAAGCCAGCTCATCTCATCATCAGGTCTTTTTTATTCAAATGTATCGCCCAATGTCAGTCCCTTCGGGATCCAGCCCTCATTCATTTTTATAAAAGTGAGATAGTCAAGGCTTTTTTGAACTAGGCGACTTCTCTTCTCAGTGACAAAACCTCCTGCTGCACTGAAAGTCCTTTCGGACAGGACACGAAGCGGGGCAGGCCAGAAGTTCCATTGCAAATTGGGATAGCTCAGGCCACAAGTCCAGCCTGCACACCCAGTAGTCAAGGGGTCCATCGCTCCTGAGAGTGTCGAGATCCGCAGTTAAAGCTAGGTAGTCTGCTACCTGTCGGTTGAGTCTTTCTCTAAGGCTGGATACCGAAAGGCTCTGATGGTGCATGGGAGTTAAAAAGGTACGCATGTCCTCCATCAACAAGATGTCAGGAAAGCATCCTGTCCTTGCCGCAGTGGTCGTGGGAGGAGGAGGAGGATTAATTTAATCTCTTCCCCTGTTATATTCCCGTGGTGCTGTGACATCACCCTTATACGCTGTGTAAAGCATAGTTTTTAATTTATTCTTAAAATGCTCCATCCTTTCCGACTTGTGGGAATTTGGTAACATTTCAGGCACTTTATGCTTATACCGGGGGTCGAGGAGCGTGGACACCCAGTACAGGTCGGTCTCCTTCAGCTTTTTTATACGAGGGTCCCTCAACAGGCACGACAGCATGAAAGAACCCATTTGAACAAGGTTGGATGCTGAGCTAATCATGTCCCATTCCTCCTCCTCACTGATCTCACTGATGGTATCTTCTTCCCCCCAGCCACGTACAACACCACGGGTACCAGAGAGGTGACAACAACGAGCACCCTGGGATGCCTGTTGTGCTCGGTCTTCCTCCTTCTCCTCCTCCTCAAAGCCACATTCCTCCTCTGACTCCTTTTCCTCACAATCCTTTTCCTGCGTTGCCGCAGGTCCAGCAAGCGATGCTGATTCAGCTGTTTGTGGGGGTGATGGCCTGATCCAGCACTCTTCGCAGGGCATGTTCCAGGAAGAAAACAAATGGTATGATGTCGCTGATGGTGCCTTCAGTGCGACTGACAAGGTTTTTCACCTCCTCAAAAGGACGCATGAGCCTACAGGCATTGCGCATGAGCGTCCAGTAATTTGGAAAAAATATCCCCAGCTCCCCAGAGGCTGGCCTAGCACCCCGGTCATACAAATACTCCTTAACAGCTTTTTCTTGTTGTAGCAGGCGGTCAAACATTAGGAGTGTTGAATTCCACCGTGTCGGGCTGTCGCAAATCAAGCGCCTCACTGGCAGGTTGTTTCGATGCTGGATATCGGACAAGTGCGCCATGGCCATGTAGGAACGCCTGAAATGGCCACACACCTTCCTGGCCTGCTTCAGGACGTCCTGTAAGCCTGGGTACTTATGGACAAATCGTTGTACAATTAGATTACACACATGTGCCATGCACGGCACATGTGTCAACTTGCCCAATTTCAATGCCGCCACCAAATTACTTCCATTGTCAGAAACAACCTTGCCAATCTCCAGTTGGTGCGGAGTCAGCCACTGATCCACCTGTGCATTCAGGGCGGTCAGGAGTGCTGGCGCGGTGTGACTCTCCACTTTCAGGCAAGTCAACCCCAAGACGGCATGACACTGCCATACCCGGGATGTAGCATAGCACCTGGGGAGCTGGGGGGGTGCCATAGATGAGGAGCAAGATGCAGAAGTTGAAGAGGACTCAGCCGAGGAAGAGGTTATGGAAGAGGATGGAGTAGGAGGAGTAGAGGAGGTAGCAGCAGGCCTGCCTGCAAGTCGTGGCGGTGTCACCAACTCTTCTGCAGAGCCACTCATTCCATGCTTGTCAGAAGTCAGCAGGTTTACCCAATGCGCAGTGTAGGTGATATACCTGCCCTGACCATGCTTTGCAGACCAGCTATCCGTGGTCATATGGACCCTTGCCCCAACGCTGTGTGCCAGACATGCCATAACTTCCTTTCTCACAACAGAGTACAGGTTTGGGATTGCCTTTTGTGAAAAGAAATTTCTGCCAGGTACCTTCCACTGCGGTGTCCCAATAGATACAAATTTTTTGAAAGCATCAGACTGCACCAGCTTGTATGGTAAAAGCTGGCGGGCTAAGAGTTCAGACAAGCCAGCTGTCAGATGCCGGGCAAGGGGGTGACTTTGAGAAATTGGCTTCTTACGCTCAAATATGTCCTTGACAGACACCTGACTGTGTGCAGATGGCCAGGAACTGCTACGTAAGAGAGACTGAGTGGAGGATGGTTGAGAGGGGACAAGGAGGACAGCACTGGTTGACGTGGCTGAAGATGCTGGAGCAGGAGGAGGAGGGCGGCTTTCACTTTGTGTGCTGCTTCTAATCATGTGTTCTTCCCATCGGCGTTTGTGATGGGAGACCATGTGCCTTCGCAAAGCAGTTGTACCTAGGTGGGTGTTGGACTTCCCACGACTCAGTTTCTTTTGGCACCGGTTGCAAATGGCATTGCTGTTGTCAGAGGCAGACACACAAAAAAAAAATGCCACACTGCTGAGCTCTGCAATGACGGCATTCTGGTGGGGGCAACAGCATGTGTTGATGGGCATCTGCGTGCTGTCTGGCTGACCCCTGGTGATGATGCATGCTGTCTGACTGTGCCACTAGCTCCTTGAGACGACCTCCCCATGCTTCCAAATCGTCTCCTCCTCCTCTCTGTCTCCCCATCTGAACTTTCCCCCTCTTCTTCTTCTCTTCTAGTAGGCGCCCACGTGACATCCACCGACACATCATCATCAACCACTTCACTTGTATCTGATCAAGAAAGGAAGCAGCAGCGGGTACAACATCATATTCATCATCATCACACCGTACCTCCATGTCGGTAATGCTGCCTGACTGAGACTGATCACTATTATCTACATCCTCTGTCAATGATGGTTGCGCATCACTCATTTCTTCCAAATGATGTGTCAATAACTCCTGTGACAGATCAAGTGAAGCGGCTGTGGTGCTAGTGTTGGTGGTGGCGACAGGCGGGGGAGTGGTACTGGTCACTTGAGACATGCCCAAAGCACAGCTGGACGTAGATGGTGCATCAAGGTTAGGAGGACTAGCAGCGGAAGCTGAAGATGATTGGGTGTCCTGTGTTAGCCATTCAACTAGGTCCTCCTCAGAAGATTTTGCGTCCCCCCTGGCGCCCGGCGTCTGAACAATGTGCATATTTGTAGGGTCTAAAGGAATCACAGGACCACGACCACGGAACCTGCGGGGTGGCCTGCCTCTGTCATTTTTTTTAAAATGGACAGTAACAATACTATTACACCAATTGAGTGGTGGCACTGTGAAAGTGGGCACAGTATACGCTGTGAGACTGACAACAACAAAAAAGACAGATGTTTTAAAAATCACAAATTGTTAATTTTTTAAAATATTACAAGTACTGTGACAACAAATATGATTGTTTGACACTAGTTGGCAAATGGGCCTGTCTGGCACACATGCTGGGAGAAAGGAAACTGCAATTCAATGGCACTAGGAGACTGAAGAATCACAGTCAAAACAGTTATGATTAACAAAAATTCCAATACTGTTACAATAAATATGATTGGTGGCACTAATTGGCTAGTTGGGACTGGCACACAGGCAGGCAGGCAGGAGGAAAATGCAATTCAAGGGCACTAGTAGACTGCAGATTGACAGTCAAAACAGTGATTAATGACAAATTTTGCAATACTGTTAAAAGAAATATGATTGCTGGCACTAATTGGATAGTTGGGCCTGGCACACAGGCTGGCAGGCAGGAGAAAAGTGCAATTCAATGGCACGAGCAAACTGAGGATTAAGATAAACAATCAAATTTTTTTTAATTTTAATTAGTAACTATACTGTGACAACAATTATGATTGGTGGAAATAGTTGGCAAGACAGCCTGGCACAAAAGGCTGGCAGGCAGGAGGTTAATGCAATTCAAGGACACTAGGAGACTGAATACTGACAGTCAAAACAGTGATGATTGACAATTTTTGCAATACTGTTAAAAGAAATATGATTGCTGGCAATAATTGGCTAGGTGGGCCTGGCACACAACAGGCTGCAAGGCAGGAGGAAAGTGCAATTCAATGGCACGAGCAAACTGAGGATTCAGAACAACTATTACCAAAAATTTTAATTTTTAATTATTAAGAATACTGTGACAACAAATATGATTGGTGTAAATATTTTGAAAGTAGGCCTGGCACACAGGCTTGGAAGGCAGTAGAAAAGTGCAATTCTAGGGCACGAGCAAACTGAGGATTAAGATCAACAATCAAGAATTTTTTAATTTTAATTAGTAACTATACTGTGATAACAATTATGATTGGTGTAAATAGTTGGCAAGACGGCCTGGCACAAAAGGCTGGCAGGCAGGAGGTAAATGCAATTCAAGGACACTAGGAGACTGAATACTGACAGTCAAAACAGTGATGATTGACAATTTTTTCAATACTGTTAAAAGAAATATGATTGCTGGCAATAATTGGCTAGGTGGGCCTGGCACACAGCAGGCTGCAAGGCAGGAGGAAAGTGCAATTCAATGGCACGAGCAAACTGAGGATTCAGAACAACTATTACCAAAAATTTTAATTTTTAATTATTAAGAATACTGTGACAACAAATATGATTGGTGTAAATATTTTGAAAGTAGGCCTGGCACACAGGCTTGGAAGGCAGTAGAAAAGTGCAATTCAATGGCACGAGCAAACTTAGGATTAAGATCAACAATCAAAAATTTTAATGGCACTAGGAGACTGAATATTTGCAGTCCAAAAAATTATGATTTTTATTTTTTTATATACTGTTACAAGAATTATCATTGGTGCCACTAATTGGCTAGTTGGGCCTGGCACTCAGGCTGGCAGATATGAGTCGTGGATGGTAGGTAGGGCAGCAATTTAACACAGTATGCTGTGTAAGTGACAAAAACACAGGCCTGATTGAAAATTAAGTTAGATTACACTAGCAAAATATTTTAAAATTTTAGATTTTAATATTAAAATTATGTTAAGAAGTGCAATGCACATATGAGTGGTCGCACTGGCTGGCTGCTACGTAGGTCAGCAATTAACAACAGTATGCTGTGTAAGTCAGATAGACAGTTAGACACAGGCCTGATAGAAAATAAAATTAGATTACACTAGCATAATGATTTAAAGACTTTTTTTGGGGAATTTAAAGAAAAAGGTTAAGCACATACATATGAGTCGTGGCTGATAGCCTTGGAAGGGCAGCTATTAAAAACAGTAGGATGATAGAAAATACTATTAGATTACACTATAAAAATGATTTAAATTATTTTTTTTTGGGGGGGGGAATTAAAAATTTTTTAAACACATATGAGTCGTGGCTCATAGACTAGGGAGGGCAGCAAGTAAACACAGTAGGCTCTGTATGTCAGCAAAACACACAGGCCTGATAGAAAATTATATTAGATTACACTATCAAACAAATTTAAACTTTTTTTTTTTATATTTAAATTAAGGTGAAGAAGATATGAGTGCTGGGTGGCTGCCTGGCACAGACCAATTAACCAAAAGACTGAAAAAAATTAGGTATATTAATGCTGAGTGAGCCTGACAGACACAGACCTGATAGTAAATGTAATTAGATTACACTAGCAAATTTTTATTTTTATTTTTTTTTTTAATTTAAAATAATGCTATAAACGGATATTAACACTGGTGGCTGGCACAGAGCAATGAACCAGAGTATATGCTGTGTGACACAGGCCTGATAGAAAATGAAAAAAAATTACACTAACAAAATAATTAAAATTTTTGGTTAGTTAAATTTAAACTAATGTTGTTAGGGAGATATCAGTGGTGGCAGTAATCACAGCATATGCTGTGAGCCTTAAACACACAGCCTGAAAGCCAGGCAAATGCTAATAAAAAAAACAAAGAAAAAAAAAAAAACGGCACGAAATATAGCCCTAAAAAGGGCTTTTTGGGGTGCTGTGCTTGCAGCAGAGATGAGTGAAGTCCTTCTGGACTGTAGTGGACACTAAATACACTAGCCTAGCTATGTTTTTCCTATTAATGTCAGAAGCAAAAACACAACACTTCCTCTCATTAAGAAAGCAAGGTCGTTATGAGTCTAAAATGGCGGATTCTGAGTAGCTGGGAGGGTCTGTGAGGGAGTGTCTGATGTTGATTGGCTCTAATGTGTCAGACGGCTGTGACATACAGGGTCAAAGTTTCCTCAATTATGACACATGGGGGCGGATCGAACATCACCATGTGTTCGCCCACAAACACGAACGCGAACAAGCTATGTTCGCTGTGAACCGCTCACGGGCGAACAGTTCGGGACATCACTATTCCGTAGTAGAATCTCCTTCACTATCTCCTCAGGCTCATAATAATGTTCCCCCTGGCCTAGAGTACAGTGCAGCTATAGCAGACATGCTGGCAGTCAAAATTATGGGGAAAATTCAATAATTTCTTCTTCTCCCTGGATACTTTACAAAAAGGGATTATCTATTACTCCTGCAACATCTCTCCTGCTGCTGCTCGGAAACAACTTTGTGATTTTGATAAACCAACTAGGTTGTTGCTATAAAATATGGAGGAAATCAGGAGAGTGGTATAACTGGCAGCAGTAAAGCTGCTGATTGCTCTGGGGTGAACACTGGTGCAGGTGGTTTTGGAAGTAGATTTAAGAGTTGACGTGTCGCAGAGGCTTAGTAGCCTCAGACCCCTCCCAATCATACTACATGCTTAGGGCCAAACCATGTCAATTCAGCATCTACACCTTCCGTTACCCTTATTGCCCTCTTTACTTTTATCGGTGGACCTAGAAAATCCTTAATACTACTGATGCTGATGCTACTAGTAATGGTACTGGTGGGCCCTGCATAGCTCCTACTCCTGGTAAACAGGGTATTGTCTGCTACAGCAGATGCTGAAGATGACACTGAAACTGCTGCTTCTCTAGATATTTCATCCAGAGCAACAGACAATGGCCTTGAAAATATATTTCACTCTGTGAAGCAGAGGCAACAGTGTTTTTCCCACTTCTGCTCGTCAGTCAAATTGAAGCAGGCACAGATTCTGCACTGCCAGTGATGATGCTGGTGTAGTGATACTATTGTTTGTGGTGGTGGCAGCAGGAAACATAGTACTATCTGAATGACTAACAATTTTATTACAGAATAAGTTAATAGCAACTTGTAGAGTGTTGTTGAGTTCTCTGACACACAATAAGGAGATTTATGAGATTTGTGTACTGTGTGTATTGATGTGAACTTTGAAATATCGGAATAAACACCTACCAAGGCGAAGGCAAGGCAGGAGCCCACTCAGTGGCCCCGATGATCAAAAGTTCTATGAAGCATCAAAATTTTCCAAGGGATCCGGCATTGCTGAAAGGCGTTTACTATACATGCCATTGGTCGGGAATGCTGGCTATAGATAACACCCAGCATCACCTCCCAAATTTGGCGATGTATAGTAAACGATTCCTGGAAAATAACTGCAGTGTGCCAAACCACTAACACTAATACTCCTAAACCAAAGTACCCCATGATCACAAACTAACAGTACACTAATAAATATCTAAACCACCACATACCCACAGCAAGTACTAAACTATTAACCCCTATACTGCCACATACCCAACTCAAGTATCTATCCTATTAAGCCCTAAGTATCTATCCTATTAAGCCCTAAGCTGCCACATACCCAACTCAAGTACTAAAATATTAACTCCTATACTGCCACATATGCATCGCAAGTACTAAACTAGTAACCCCTATACCGCTACATACCCACCACAAGTATCTACCCTTTTAACCCCTATGCAGCCACATACCCACCACAAAAACTAAACTATTAATCCTTATACCGCCAACTACCTCAAGTGCAAACTAACCTAACCTAACACATAGTGTTAGGTATAATGGTGTGTTTTTATTTTAGGATACTGTATTTATTTTTTATTTTATTTTATTTTAACTTAGATTTTTTTTACTTTTTTGTAACTTAGGTTGGGTTATTTTAGAAAGGGGGTTAGGTGTTAATGTAGTTCTAGTTTGCCTTGGGAGGTGGTGGTTTAGGCCTTAATCTCCTAACCACCCCCCATACCTGTATGGGGGTGGATTAGGTGATTAGTGTTAGTATTTATTAGGCCTGTTTGGGTGTTGATTATTGATGGTTACCATTTATTAGGCCTTAATCTTCTAACGATCCCTCATACCTGTATGGGGGTTGATTAGGTGATTATTGATGGTTATCATTTATTAGGCCATAATCTCCTTACCATACCCCATACCAGTATGGGGTTTGATTAGGGGATTAATGAAGGTTACCATTTATTAGGCCTTCATCTCTTAACCACCATACCTGTATGGCGGTTGATTAGTTGATTAGGATTGGGTAGCCTCAGACCCCTCCCAATCATACTACATGCTTAGGGCCAAACCATGTTCATTCAGCATCTACACCTTCCGTTACCCTTATTACCCTCTTTACTTTTATCGGTGGACTTAGAAAACCCTTAATACTACTGGTGCTGATGCTACTAGTAATGGTACTGGTGGGCCCTGCAAAGCTCCTACTCCTGGTAAACAGGGTATTGTCTGCTACAGCAGATGCTGAAGATGACACTGAAACTGCTGCTTCTGCTTCTCCTCTAGATATTTTAGCCAGAGCAACAGACAATGTCCTTGAAAATATATTTCACTCTGTGAAGCAGAGGCAACAGTGTTTTCCCGCTTCTGCTCATCAGTCAAATTGAAGCAGGCACAGATTCTGCACTGGCAGTGATGGTGCTGGTGTGGTGATACTATTGTATATACATTAATATGTATTTTTCTTAATGTGTTTTTTATTTTAAACATAAATCTATATTTTATAACTTATATTCATGTTATAAAAGGCATTAGTATTACAATTGTTACTGCATGCCTGTCGTGCAATAATTATAATGCAACTGTCTTTTATAACATAAATATCTATTATAAAAATATATTAATTTTTAAAATAATAAATGCATCCAACAAGAATATCTACATTTTAATTTAAATAACCAATACTTTAATATGCATTATACTTAACCATGCATTTTATTTCAAACATTGTAGATGATGAATTTATGTGAGCTTGTTGTGTTTATTAGTGATAACATAGATATATATGTTAATATATATTTATGTTATAGTAGTCAGTAGCATTAAATTATATTTTTACATAACAGGCATGTGAGGAATGGGGGTGTGTAGGTTAGGCATTGCGTAGGCAGTAGTGATGTTGCGAACTTAAAATTTTCTGTTCGCGAACGGTGGGCTTGGACTTCCGCAACTGTTCGCGAACGGGCGAACCGGGTGAACCGCCATTGACTTCAATAGGCAGGTGAACCATTGACTTCAATAGGCAGGTGAATTTTAAAACGCACAGGGACTCTTTCTGGCCACAATAGTGATGGAAAAGTTGATTCAAGGGGACTAACACCTGGACTGTGGCATGCCGGTGGGGAATCCATGGCAAAACTCCCACAGAAAATTACATAGTTGATGCAGAGTCTGGTTTTAAGCCATAAAGGGCATAAATCACTTAACATTCCTAAATTGTTTGGAATAACGTGCTTTAAAACATCAGGTATGATGTTGTATCGATCAGGTAGTGTAAGGGTTACGCCCGCTTCACAGTGACAGACCAAACTCCCCGTTTAACGCACCGCAAACAACCGCAAACAGTCCATTTGCACAACCATGAGATAGATAGATTTGATAGATACATAGATACATAGATTAGATAGATCAATAGATGCAATATACATTTGATAGATACGATAGATAGATAGATTTGATAGATAAATAGATGCTTGGTCGGTCCTCCTACTTCAAATTTGGGGCACTGCGCGTGCAATCATGGCCGGACTTTTAGCCGATGGACATTTGGCCGACGGACATTTGGCAGAAACACAAGTGGCTGTCACAAAACTGTCCGGCCACGAGATAGATAGATTTGATAGATAGATACATAGATTACATAGATCAATAGATGCAATATACATTTGATAGATACAATAGATAGTTAGATAGATTTGATAGATAAATAGATAGATTTGATAGATATATAATTTCCCAGACAGAGAATTACAAGACGTGCGGTCTGGGACCCATGGTAAGGTTACTTCCTTTTGCACAATCAAGTACAGGTTGGGGATTGCCTTTTGTGCAAAGAAATTTCAGCCGGGTACCTTCCACTGCAGTGTCCCCTATCAGGGGATGGCTCCCAGACATGCGGTCTGGGAGCCATGGTAACTGGGTTGTGTTAAGTAGTACTATTCTTAGCACTTTAATCCCTGTAACTCCCGCTATCGGCGGAGGTCTATACGGCCTGCCTGATTACCCTGACAAAATATAACAACAAGACATGCGGTCTGGGACCCATGGTAACTAGGTTGTGTTAAGTAGTACTATTCTTAGCACATTAATCCCTTTTACTCCCCCTATTGGGGGAGGTCTATATGGCCTGCCTGATTACCCTGACAAAATATAACAATAAAACATGCTGTCTGGGAGCCATGGTAACTAGGTTGTGTTAAGTAGTACTATTCTTAGCACTTTAATCCCTTTTACTCCCCCTATCTGGGGAGGTCTATACAGCCTGCCTGATTACCCTGACAAAATATAACAACAAGACATGCGGTCCGGGACCCATGGTAACTATTTTGTGTTAAGTATTAGTATTCTTAGCACTTTACTACGTGTTACTCCCCCTATCAGGTGAGGTTTATATGGCCTGCCCGATTACCCTGACAAAATATAACAACAAGACATGCGGACTGGGACCCATGGTAAGGTTACTTCCTTTTGCACAATAGAGTACAGGTATAGCATCGATTTTAGGAACCCGGAGATAATTTTTAGGAACCGGGAGATGGAAAAAAATGCTTGGATACCCAGTACAGGTCGTTCTTCTTCAGTCTTTTTATACGAGGGTCCAGGACCCTCAACAGAAACAACAATATGAAACACCATATATGCCATCCTTTTTCACAATAGAGTACAGGTATGGCATCGATTTTAGGAACCCGGAGATAATTCTTAGGAACCGGGAGATGGAGAAAGATGCTTGGACACCCAGTACAGCTCGTTCTCCTTCAGCCTTTTTATACGAGGGTCCAGGACCCTCAACAGGCACAACAGCATGAAACACCACATATGCCATCCTTTTGAACAATCCAGTACAGGTATGGCATCGGTTTTAGGAACCCGGAGATAATTTTTAGGAACCGGGAGATGGAAAAATTTGCTTGGACACCCAGTACAGCTCATTCTCCTTCAGCCTTTTTATACGAGGGTCCAGGACCCTCAACAGGCACAACAGCATGAAACAACACATATGCCATCCTTTTGAACAATCCAGTACAGGTATGGCATCGATTTTAGGAACCCGGAGATAATTTTTAGGAACCGGGAGATGGAAAAAGATGTTTGGACACCCAGTACAGGTCGTTCTCCTTCAGCCTTTTTATACTTGGGTCCCCGACCCTCAACAGGCACAACAGCATGAAACACCACATATGCCATCCTTTTGCACAATAGAGTACAGGTATGGCATCGATTTTAGGAACCCGGAGATAATTTTTAGAAACCGGGAGATGGAAAAAGATGCTTGGACACCCAGTACAAGTCGTTCTCCTTCAGCCTTTTTATACGAGGGTCCCCGACCCTCAACAGAAACAACAGCATGAAACACCACATATGCCATCCTTTTGCACAATAGAGTACAGGTATGGCATCGATTTTAGAAACCCAGAGATAATTTTTAGGAACCGGGAGATGGAAAAAGATGCTTGGATAACTAGTACACTTCGCTCTCCTTCAGCCTTTTTATATAAGGGTCCAGGACCCGTAACAGAAACAAGAGCATGAAACACCACACATGCCATCCTTTTGAACAATCCAGTACAGGTATGGCATAGATTTTAGGAACCCGGAGATAATTTTTAGGAACCGGGAGATGGAAAAAGATGCTTGGACACCCAGTACAGGTCGTTCTCCTTCAGCCTTTTTATACTTGGGTCCCCGACCCTCAACAGGCACAACAGCATGAAACACCACATATGCCATCCTTTTGCACAATAGAGTACAGGTATGGCATCGATTTTAGGAACCCGGAGATAATTTTTAGAAACCGGGAGATGGAAAAAGATGCTTGGACACCCAGTACAAGTCGTTCTCCTTCAGCCTTTTTATACGAGGGTCCCCGACCCTCAACAGAAACAACAGCATGAAACACCACATATGCCATCCTTTTGCACAATAGAGTACAGGTATGGCATCGATTTTAGAAACCCAGAGATAATTTTTAGGAACCGGGAGATGGAAAAAGATGCTTGGACAACTAGTACACTTCGCTCTCCTTCAGTCTTTTTATATAAGGGTCCAGGACCCTTAACAGAAACAAGAGCATGAAACACCACACATGCCATCCTTTTGAACAATCCAGTACAGGTATGGCATAGATTTTAGGAACCCGGAGATAATTTTTAGGAACCGGGAGATGGAAAAAGATGCTTGGACACCCAGTACAGGTCGTTCTCCTTCAGCCATTTTATACAAGGGTTCCGGACCCTCAACAGAAACAACAGCATGAAACACCACATATGCCATCCTTTTGAACAATCCAGTACAGGTATGGCATCCATTTTAGGAACCCGGAGATAATTTTTAGGAACCGGGAGATGGAAAAAGATGCTTGGACACCCAGTACAGGTCGTTCTCCTTCAGCCTTTTTATACGAGGGTCCCGGACCCTCAACAGAAACAACAGCATGAAACACCACATATGCCATCCTTTTGAACAATCCAGTACAGGTATGGCATACATTTTAGGAACCCGGAGATAAATTTTAGAAACCGGGAGATGGAAAAAGATGCTTGGACACCCAGTACAGGTCGTTCTCCTTTACCCTTTTTATACGTGGGTCCCGACTCCCAGACCATCAACAAAAACAACAGCATGAAACACCACATATGCCATCCTTTTGCACAATAGAGTACAGGTATGGCATCGATTTTAGGAACCCGGAGACCATTTTTAGGAAGAAACCGGGAAATTGAACAAAAAAAGATGCTTTGACACCTAGTACAGGTCGTTCTCCTTCAGTCTTTTTATACGATGGTCCACGACCCTCAACAGGCACAACAGCATGAAACACCACATATGCCATCCTTTTGCACAATAGATTACAGATATGGCATTGATTTTAGGAACCCGGAGATAATTTTTAGGAACCGGGAAATTAAACAAAAAACGTTCTTGGACACCCAGTACAGGTCGTTCTCCTTCAGCCCTTTTATACAATGGTCCACGACCCTCAACAGGCACAACAGCATGAAACACCACATATGCCATCCTTTTGCACAATAGAGTACAGGTATGGCATTGATTTTAGGAACCCGGAGACAATTTTTAGGAACCGGGAAATTGAACAAAAAACATGCTTGGACACCCAGTACAGGTCATTCTCCTTCAGCCTTTTTATACGATGGTCCACGACTCTCAACAGGCACAACAGCATGAAACACCACATATGCCATCCTTTTGCACAATAGATTACAGATATGGCATTGATTTTAGGAACCCGGAGATAATTTTTAGGAACCGGGAAATTGAACAAAAAACATGCTTGGACACCCAGTACAGGTCTTTCTCCTTCAGCCTTTTTATACGATGGTCCACGACCCACAACAAGCACAACAGCATGAAACACCACATATGCCATCCTTTTGCACAATAGAGTACAGGTATGGCATCGATTTTAGGAACCCGGAGATAATATTTAGGAACCGGGAAATTGAACAAAAAACATGCTTGGACACCCAGTACAGGACGTTCTCCTTCAGCCTTTTTATACGATGGTCCACGACCCTCAACAGGCACAACAGCATGAAACACCATCAACAACACGTCAGGAAAGCGTCCTGTCCTTGCTGCCGTGGTCGTGGGAGGAGGAGGATTACTTTCATCTCTTCCCCTGTTAGATTCCCGTTGTGCTGTGACATCACCCTTATACGCTGTGTAAAGCATACTTTTTAATTTATTTTTGAACTGTTCCATCCTTTCCGACTTGCGGGAATTTGGTAACATTTCAGTCACTTTATGCTTATACCGGGGGTCTAGTAGCATGGACACCCAGTACAGGTCGTTCTCCTTCAGCTTTTTTATACGAGGGTCCCTCAACAGGCACGACAGCATGAAAGACCCCATTTGCACAAGGTTGGATGCCGAGCTAATCATGTCCCGTTCCTCATCCTCACTGATGTCACTGAAGGTATCTTCTTCCCCCCAGCCACGTACAACACCACGGGTACCAGATAGGTGTCAAGAACAAGCACCCTGGGATGCCTGTTGTGCTTGGTCTTCCTCCTCCTCCTCAAAGCCACATTCCTCCTCTGACTCCTCTTCCTCACAATCCTCTTCCAGTGTTGCCACAGGTCCAGCAAGCGATGCTGATTCTGGTTGTGATGGACACCACAACTCTTCCTCTTCACGCTCATCTATGGCCTGATCCAGCACTCTTTGCAGGGCTCGCTCCAGGAAGAAAACAAATGGTATGATGTCGCTGATCGTGCCTTCAGTGCGACTGACAAGGTTTGTCACCTCCTCAAAAGGACGCATGAGCCTACAGGCATTGCGCATGAGCGTCCAGTAATTTGGCAAAAAAATCCCCAGCTCCCGAGAGGCTGTCCTAGCACCCCGGTCATAAAAATACTCGTTAACAGCTTTTTCTTGTTGGAGCAAGCGGTCAAACATTAGTGTTGAATTCCAACGTGTCGGGCTGTCGCAAATCATGCGCCTCACTGGCAGGTTGTTTCGACGCTGGATATCCGACAAGTGCGCCATGGCCGTGTAGGAACGCTTGAAATGGCCACACACCTTTCTGGCCTGCTTCAGGACGTCCTGTAAGCCTGGGTACTTATGCACAAAGCGTTGTACAATCAGATTACACACATGTGCCATGCACGGCACATGTGTCAACTTGCCCAATTTCAATGCCGCCACCAAATTACTTCCATTGTCAGAAACAACCTTGCCAATCTCCATTTGGTGCGGAGTAAGCCACTGATCCACCTGTGCGTTCAGGGCGGACAGGAGTTCTGGTGCTGGCTTTAAGGCAAGTCAACCCCAAGATGGGGTGACACTGCCGTATCCGGGATGTTGAATAGTACCTAGGGAGCTGGGGGGGTGCCGTTGATGTGGAGCAAGATGCAGCAGCAGAAGAGGACTCAGCCGAGGAAGAGGTTATGGAAGAGGATGGAGTGGGAGGAGTAGAGGAGGTAGCAGCAGGCCTGCCTGCAAGTCGTGGCGGTGTCACCAACTCCTCTGCAGAGCCACGCATTCCATGCTTGTCAGCCGTCAGCAAGTTTACCCAATGCACAGTGTAGGTGATATACCTGCCCTGACCATGCTTTGCAGACCAGCTATCAGTGGTCATATGGACCCTTGCCCCAACGCTGTGTGCCAGACATGCCATTACTTCCTTTCGCCTGATTACCCTGACAAAACATAACAATAAGACATGCTGTCTGGGAGCCATGGTAACTAGGTTGTGTTAAGTAGTACTATTCTTAGCACTTTAATCCCTGTAACTCCCCCTATCGGGGGAGGTCTATACGGCCTGCCTGATTACCCTGACAAAATATAACAACAAGACATGCGGTCTGGGACCCATGGTAACTATTTTTGTTAATTATTACTATTCTTAGCACTT
This sequence comes from Bombina bombina, assembly GCF_027579735.1. Taxonomy (NCBI): domain Eukaryota; kingdom Metazoa; phylum Chordata; class Amphibia; order Anura; family Bombinatoridae; genus Bombina; species Bombina bombina. The sequence goes on along the minus strand of NC_069504.1, from coordinate 511,332,969 downwards.
TACTACGTGTTACTCCCCCTATCGGGTGAGGTTTATATGGCCTGCCCGATTACCCTGACAAAATATAACAACAAGACATGCGGTCTATGACCCATGGTAAGGTTACTTCCTTTTGCACAATAGAGTACAGGTATAGCATCGATTTTAGGAACCCGAAGATAATTTTTAGGAACCGGGAGATGGAAAAAAATGCTTGGATACCCAGTACAGGTCCTTCTCCTTCAGTCTTTTTATACGAGGGTCCAGGACCCTCAACAGAAACAACAATATGAAACACCACATATGCCATCCTTTTGCACAATAGAGTACAGGTATGGCATCGATTTTAGGAACCCGGAGATAATTTTTAGGAACCGGGAGATGGAGAAAGATGCTTGGACACCCAGTACAGCTCGTTCTACTTCATCCTTTTTATACGAGGGTCCAGGACCCTCAACAGGCACAACAGCATGAAACACCACATATGCCATCCTTTTGAACAATCCAGTACAGGTATGGCATCGGTTTTAGGAACCCGGAGATAATTTTTAGGAACCGGGAGATGGAAAAAGATGCTTGGACACCCAGTACAGCTCGTTCTCCTTCAGCCTTTTTATACGAGGGTCCAGGACCCTCAACAGGCACAACAGCATAAAACACCACATATTCCATCCTTTTGAACAATCCAGTACAGGTATGGCATCGATTTTAGGAACCCGGAGATAATTTTTAGTAACCGGGAGATGGAAAAAGATGCTTGGACAACTAGTACACTTCGCTCTCCTTCAGCCTTTTTATATAAGGGTCCAGGACCCTTAACAGAAACAACAGCATGAAACACCACACATGCCATCCTTTTGAACAATCCAGTACAGGTATCGCATAGATTTTAGGAACCCGGAGATAATTTTTTGGAACCGGGAGATGGAAAAAGATGCTTGGACACCCAGTACAGGTCGTTCTCCTTCAGCCTTTTTATACTTGGGTCCCCGACCCTCAACAGGCACAACAGCATGAAACACCACATATGCCATCCTTTTGCACAATAGAGTACAGGTATGGCATCGATTTTAGGAACCCATAGATAATTTTTAGAAACCGGGAGATGGAAAAAGATGCTTGGACACCCAGTACAAGTCGTTCTCCTTCAGCCTTTTTGTACGAGGGTCCCCGACCCTCAACAGAAACAACAGCATGAAACACCACATATGCCATCCTTTTGCACAATAGAGTACAGGTATGGCATCGATTTTAGAAACCCAGAGATAATTTTTAGGAACCGGGAGATGGAAAAAGATGCTTGGACAACTAGTACACTTCGCTCTCCTTCAGCCTTTTTATATAAGGGTCCAGGACCCTTAACAGAAACAACAGCATGAAACACCACACATGCCATCCTTTTGAACAATCCAGTACAGGTATCGCATAGATTTTAGGAACCTGGAGATAATTTTTTGGAACCGGGAGATGGAAAAAGATGCTTGGACACCCAGTACAGGTCGTTCTCCTTCAGCCTTTTTATACAAGGGTCCCGGACCCTCAACAGAAACAACAGCATGAAACACCACATATGCCATCCTTTTGAACAATCCAGTACAGGTATGGCATCCATTTTAGGAACCCGGAGATAAATTTTAGGAACCGGGAGATGGAAAAAGAAGCTTGGACACCCAGTACAGGTCGTTCTCCTTCAGCCTTTTTACACGATGGTCCACGACTCTCAACAGGCACAACAGCATGAAACACCACATATGCCATCCTTTTGCACAATAGATTACAGATATGGCATTGATTTTAGGAACCCAGAGATAATTTTTAGGAACCGGGAAATTGAACAAAAAACATGCTTGGACACCCAGTACAGGTCTTTCTCCTTCAGCATTTTTATACAATGGTCCACGACCCTCAACAGGCACAACAGCATGAAACACCACATATGCCATCCTTTTGCACAATAGAGTACAGGTATGGCATCGATTTTAGGAACCCGGAGATAATTTTTAGGAACCGGGAGATGGAAAAAAATGCTTGGATACCCAGTACAGGTCGTTCTCCTTCAGTCTTTTTATACGAGGGTCCAGGACCCTCAACAGAAACAACAATATGAAACACCACATATGCCATCCTTTTGCACAATAGAGTACAGGTATGGCATCGATTTTAGGAACCCGGAGATAATTTTTAGGAACCGGGAGATGGAGAAAGATGCTTGGACACCCAGTACAGCTCGTTCTCCTTCATCCTTTTTATACGAGGGTCCAGGACCCTCAACAGGCACAACAGCATGAAACACCACATATTCCATCCTTTTGAACAATCCAGTACAGGTATGGCATCGGTTTTAGGAACCCGGAGATAATTTTTAGGAACCGGGAGATGGAAAAAGATGTTTAGACACCCAGTACAGCTCATTCTCCTTCAGCCTTTTTATACGAGGGTCCAGGACCCTCAACAGGCACAACAGCATAAAACACCACATATTCCATCCTTTTGAACAATCCAGTACAGGTATGGCATCGATTTTAGGAACCCGGAGATAATTTTTAGTAACCGGGAGATGGAAAAAGATGTTTGGACACCCAGTACAGGTCGTTCTCCTTCAGCCTTTTTATACTTGGGTCCCCGACCCTCAACAGGCACAACAGCATGAAACACCACATATGCCATCCTTTTGCACAATAGAGTACAGGTATGGCATCGATTTTAGGAACCAAGAGATAATTTTTAGAAACCGGGAGATGGAAAAAGATGCTTGGACACCCAGTACAAGTCGTTCTCCTTCAGCCTTTTTGTACGAGGGTCCCCGACCCTCAACAGAAACAACAGCATGAAACACCACATATGCCATCCTTTTGCACAATAGAGTACAGGTATGGCATCGATTTTAGAAACCCAGAGATAATTTTTAGGAACCGGGAGATGGAAAAAGATGCTTGGACAACTAGTACACTTCGCTCTCCTTCAGCCTTTTTATATAAGGGTCCAGGACCCTTAACAGAAACAACAGCATGAAACACCACACATGCCATCCTTTTGAACAATCCAGTACAGGTATCGCATAGATTTTAGGAACCCGGAGATAATTTTTTGGAACCGGGAGATGGAAAAAGATGCTTGGACACCCAGTACAGGTCGTTCTCCTTCAGCCTTTTTATACAAGGGTCCCGGACCCTCAACAGAAACAACAGCATGAAACACCACATATGCCATCCTTTTGAACAATCCAGTACAGGTATGGCATCCATTTTAGGAACCCGGAGATAAATTTTAGGAACCGGGAGATGGAAAAAGATGCTTGGACACCCAGTACAGGTTGTTCTCCTTCACCTTTTTTATACGCGGGTCCCGACTCCCGGACCCTCAACAGAAACAACAGCATGAAACACCACATATGCCATCCTTTTGCACAATAGAGTACAGGTATGGCATCGATTTTAGGAACCCGGGGACAATTTTTAGGAAGAAACCGGAAAATTGAACAAAAAAAGATGCTTTGCCACCCAGTACAGGTCGTTCTCCTTCAGCCTTTTTATACGATGGTCCACGACCCTCAACAGGCACAACATCATGAAACACCACATATGCCATCCTTTTGCACAATAGATTACAGATATGGCATTGATTTTAGGAACCCGGAGATAATTTTTAGGAACCGGGAAATTGAACAAAAAACGTGCTTGGACACCCAGTACAGGTCGTTCTCCTTCAGCCTTTTTATACGATGGTCCATGACTCTCAACAGGCACAACAGCATGAAACACCACATATGCCATCCTTTTGCACAATAGATTACAGATATGGCATTGATTTTAGGAACCCAGAGATAATTTTTAGGAACCGGGAAATTGAACAAAAAACATGCTTGGACACCCAGTACAGGTCTTTCTCCTTCAGCATTTTTATACGATGGTCCACGACCCTCAACAGGCACAACAGCATGAAACACCACATATGCCATCCTTTTGCACAATAGAGTACAGGTATGGCATCGATTTTAGGAACCCGGAGATAATTTTTAGGAACCGGGAAATTGAACAAAAAACGTGCTTAGACACCCAGTACAGGACGTTCTCCTTCAGCCTTTTTATACGATGGTCCACGACCCTCAACAGGCACAACAGTATGAAACACCACATATGCCATCCTTTTGCACAATAGATTACAGATATGGCATTGATTTTAGGAACCCGGAGATAATTTTTAGGAACCGGGAAATTGAAAAAAAAACATGCTTGGACACCCAGTACAGGTCGTTCTCCTTCAGCTTTATTATACGATGGTCCACGACCCTCAACAGGCACAACAGCATGAAACACCACATATGACATCCTTTTGCACAATCGAGTACAGGTATGGCATCGTTTTTAGGAACCCATAGATAATTTTTCGGAACAGTGAGATGGAAAAAGATGCTTGGTCGGTCCTCCTACTTCAAATTTGGGGCACTGCGCGTGCAATCTACTGTGCCAACAGATATGAGTGGTGTGTTAATGAGTACTATTCTTAACAGTTTCAGCACTGTTATCTGCCTTTTTTTTGGTTTGGGTTTTGCAGCCACAGTGCAGCAACAGAGGCTAGAAAAATTAGGCGTGTCCAAATGCCTGAAAAATTAGGTATTGTTGCAGCCACTGCTGTAGCAGCGGCCAGAAAAATTGATGTTTGTAAAACAGTTAGAAAGTGCCCTAAAACCTTGCGGCTTGAACACTAGTTGTTGGCGGATAAGTCACGCAAGTCATACGGCATTCAAAGAAAAAATACGGCAGCGTGTGTACCATTTGTAGCCCAAGGCAGCTCATCTCATCATCAGGCCTTTTTTACTCAAATGTATTGCCCAATGTCAGTCCCTTCGGGATCCATCCCTCATTCATTTTAATATTTTTTGACCTAGGCAACTTCTCTTCTCAGTGACAAAACCTCCTGCTGCACTGAAGTTCATTTCTGACAGGACACTTGAAGCGGGGCAGGCCAGAAGTTCGATTGCAAATTGGGATAGCTCAGGCCACAGGTCAAGCCTGCACACCCAGTAGTCAAGGGGTCCACCAGTAGTCAAAGGGTCCATCGCTCCTCAGAGTGTCGATATCCGCAGTTAATGCTAGGTAGTCTGCTACCTGTCGGTTGAGTCTTTCTCTGAGGCTGGATCCCAAAAGGCTCTGGCGATGCATAGGAGTTAAAAAGGTCCGCATGTCATCCACCAACAACACGTCAGGAAAGCGTCCTGTCCTTGCTGCCGTGGTCATGGGAGGAGGAGGATTACTTTCATCTCTTCCCCTGTTAGATTCCCGTTGTGCTGTGATATCACCCTTATACGCTGTGTAAAGCATACTTTTTAATTTATTTTTGAACTGTTCCATCCTTTCCGACTTGCGGGAATTTGGTAACATTTCAGTCACTTTATGCTTATACCGGGGGTCTAGTAGCGTGGACACCCAGTACAGGTCATTCTCCTTCAGCTTTTTTATACGAGGGTCCCTCAAGAGGCACGACAGCATGAAACACCACATATGCCATCCTTTTGCACAATAGAGTACAGGTATGGCATCGATTTTAGGAACCCAGAGATCATTTTTAGAAACCGGGAGATGGAAAAAGATGCTTGGACACCCAGTACAAGTCGTTCTCCTTCAGCCTTTTTGTACGAGGGTCCCCGACCCTCAACAGAAAGAACAGCATGAAACACCACATATGCCATCCTTTTGCACAATAGAGTACAGGTATGGCATCGATTTTAGAAACCCAGGAATAATTTTTAGGAACAGGGAGATGGAAAAAGATGCTTGGACAACTAGTAAACTTTGCTCTCCTTCAGCCTTTTTATATAAGGGTCCAGGACCCTTAACAGAAACAACAGCATGAAACACCACACATGCCATCCTTTTGAACAATCCAATACAGGTATCGCATAGATTTTAGGAACCCGGAGATAATTTTTTGGAACCGGGAGATGGAAAAAGATGCTTGGACACCCAGTACAGGTCGTTCTCCTTCAGCCTTTTTATACAAGGGTCCTGGACCCTCAACAGAAACAACAGCATGAAACACCACATATGCCATCCTTTTGAACAATCCAGTACAGGTATGGCATCCATTTTAGGAACCCGGAGATAAATTTTAGGAACCGGGAGATGGAAAATGATGCTTGGACACCCAGTACAGGTTGTTCTCCTTCACCTTTTTTATACGCGGGTCCCGACTCCCGGACCCTCAACAGAAACAACAGCATGAAACACCACATATGCCATCCTTTTGCACAATAGAGTACAGGTATGGCATCGATTTTAGGAACCCGGAGACAATTTTTAGGAAGAAACCGGGAAATTGAACAAAAAAAGATGCTTTGACACCCAGTACAGGTCGTTCTCCTTCAGCCTTTTTATACGATGGTCCACGACCCTCAACAGGCACAACAGCATGAAACACCACATATGCCATCCTTTTGCACAATAGAGTACAGGTATGGCATCGATTTTAGGAACCCGGAGATAATTTTTAGGAACCGGGAAATTGAACAAAAAACGTGCTTGGACACCCAGTACAGGTCGTTCTCCTTCAGCCTTTTTATACGATGGTCCACGACTCTCAACAGGCACAACAGCATGAAACACCACATATGCCATCCTTTTGCACAATAGATTACAGATATGGCATTGATTTTAGGAACCCAGAGATAATTTTTAGGAACCGGGAAATTAAACAAAAAACATGCTTGGACACCTAGTACAGGTCTTTCTCCTTCAGCCTTTTTATACGATGGTCCACGACCCTCAACAGGCACAACAGCATGAAACACCACATATGCCATCCTTTTGCACAATAGAGTACAGGTATGGCATCGATTTTAGGAACCCGGAGATAATTTTAGGAACCGGGAAATTGAACAAAAAACGTGCTTAGACACCCAGTACAGGACGTTCTCCTTCAGCCTTTTTATACGATGGTCCACGACCCTCAACAGGCACAACAGCATGAAACACCACATATGCCATCCTTTTGCACAATAGATTACAGATATGGCATTGATTTTAGGAACCCGGAGATAATTTTTAGGAACCGGGAAATTGAACAAAAAACATGCTTGGACACCCAGGACAGGTCGTTCTCCTTCAGCCTTATTATACGATGGTCCACGACCCTCAACAGGCACAACAGCATGAAACACCACATATGACATCCTTTTGCACAATCGAGTACAGGTATGGCATCGTTTTTAGGAACCCATAGATAATTTTTCGGAACAGTGAGATGGAAAAAGATGCTTGGTCTGTCCTCCTTCTTCAAATTTGGGGCACTGCGCGTGCAATCTACTGTGCCAACAGATATGAGTGGTGTGTTAATGAGTACTATTCTTAACAGTTTCATCACTGTTATCTGCCTTTTATTTGGTTTGGGTTTTGTAGCCACAGTGCAGCAACAGAGGCTAGAAAAAGAAAAATTGATGTTTGTAAAACAGTTAGAAAGTGCTTGAACACTAGTTGTTGGCGGATAAGTCACGCAAGTCATCCGGCATTCAAAGAAAAAATACGGCAGCGTGTGTACCATTTGTAGCCCAAGGCAGCTCATCTCATCATCAGGCCTTTTTTACTCAAATGTATCGCCCAATGTCAGTCCCTTCGGGATCCATCCCTCATTCATTTTAATATTTTTTGACCTAGGCAACTTCTCTTCTCAGTGACAAAACCTCCTGCTGCACTGAAGTTCATTTCTGACAGGACACTTGAAGCGGGGCAGGCCAGAAGTTCGATTGCAAATTGGGATAGCTCAGGCCACAGGTCAAGCCTGCACATCCAGTAGTCAAGGGGTCCACCAGTAGTCAAGGGGTCCATCGCTCCTCAGAGTGTCGATATCCGCAGTTAATGCTAGTTAGTCTACTACCTGTCGGTTGAGTCTTTCTCTGAGGCTGGATCCCAAAAGGCTCTGGCGATGCATAGGAGTTAAAAAGGTCCGCATGTCCTCCACCAACAACACGTCAGGAAAGCGTCCTGTCCTTGCTGCCGTGGTCGTGGGAGGAGGAGGATTACTTTCATCTCTTCCCCTGTTAGATTCCCGTTGTGCTGTGACATCACCCTTATACGCTGTGTAAAGCATACTTTTTAATTTATTTTTGAACTGTTCCATCCTTTCCGACTTGTGGGGAGTTTGGTAACATTTCAGTCACTTTATGCTTATACCGGGGGGTCTAGTAGCGTGGACACCCAGTACAGGTCATTCTCCTTCAGCTTTTTTATACGAGGGTCCCTCAACAGGCACAACAGCATGAAAGACCCCATTTGCACAAGGTTGGATGCCGAGCTAATCATGTCCCGTTCCTCATCCTCACTGATGTCACTGAAGGTATCTTCTTCCCCCCAGCCACGTACAACAGCCACGTACAACACCACGGGTACCAGATAGGTGACAAGAACGAGCACCCTGGGATGCCTGTTGTGCTTGGTCTTCCTCCTCCTCCTCAAAGCCACATTCATCCTCTGACTCCTCTTCCTCACAATCCTCTTCCTGTGTTGCCGCAGGTCCAGCAAGCGATGCTGATTCTGGTGGTGATGGACACCACAACTCTTCCTCTTCACGCTCATCTATGGCCTGATCCAGCACTCTTTGCAGGGCACGCTCCAGGAAGAAAACAAATGGTATGATGTCGCTGATCGTGCCTTCGATGCGACTGACAAGGTTTGTCACCTCCTCAAAAGGACGCATGAGCCTACAGGCATTGCGCATGAGCGTCCAGTAATTTGGCAAAAAAATCCCCAGCTCCCCAGAGGCTGTCCTAGCACCCCGGTCATAAAAATACTCGTTAACAGCTTTTTCTTGTTGGAGCAAGCGGTCAAACATTAGTGTTGAATTCCAACATGTCGGGCTGTCGCAAATCAAGCGCCTCACTGGCAGGTTGTTTCGACGCTGGATATCCGACAAGTGCGCCATGGCCGTGTAGGAACGCTTGAAATGGCCACACACCTTCCTGGCCTGCTTCAGGATGTCCTGTAAGCCTGGGTACTTATGCACAAAGCATTGTACAATCAGATAACACACATGTGCCATGCACGGCACATGTGTCAACTTGCCCAATTTCAATGCCGCCACCAAATTACTTCCATTGTCAGAAACAACCTTGCCAATCTCCATTTGGTGCGGAGTAAGCCACTGATCCACCTGTGCGTTCAGGGCGGACAGGAGTTCTGGTGCGGTGTGACTCCTGGCTTTCAGGTAAGTCAACCCCAAGATGGGGTGACACTGCCATATCCGGGATGTTGAATAGTACCTGGGGAGCTGGGGGTGCCGTTGATGTGGAGCAAGACGCAGCAGCAGAAGAGGACTCAGCCAAGGAAGAGGTTATGGAAGAGGATGGAGTAGGAGGAGTAGAGGAGGTAGCAGCAGGCCTGCCTGCAAGTCGTGGCGGTGTCACCAACTCCTCTGCAGAGCCACGCATTCCATACTTGTCAGCCATCAGCAAGTTTACCCAATGCACAGTGTAGGTGATATACCTGCCCTGACCATGCTTTGCAGACCAGCTATCAGTGGTCATATGGACCCTTGCCCCAACGCTGTGTGCCAGACATGCCATTACTTCCTTTCGCACAATTGAGTACAGGTTTGGGATTGCCTTTTGTGAAAAGAAATTTCGGCCAGGTACCTTCCACTGCGGTGTCCAAATAGATACACATTTTTTTAAAGCCTCAGACTCCACCAGCTTGTATGGTAAAAGCTGGCGGGCTAAGAGTTCAGACAAGCCAGCTGTCAGATGCCGGGCAAGGGGGTGACTTTGGGAAATTGGCTTCTTACGCTCAAACATGTCCTTGACAGACACCTGACTGTGGGCAGATGACCAGGAACTGCTATGTAAGAGAGACTGAGTGGAGGATGGTTGAGAGGGGGCAAGGAGGACAGCAGTGGTTGACGTGGCTGAAGATGCTGGACCAGGAGGAGGAGGGCGGCTTTGAGTTTGTGTGCTGCTTCTACTCATGTGTTCTTCTCATCGGCGTTTGTGATGTGAGACCATGTGCCTTTGCAAAGCAGTTGTACCTAGGTTGGTGTTGGACTTCCCACGACTCAGTTTCTTTTGGCACAGGTTGCAAATGGCATCGCTATTGTCAGAGGCAGACACACACAAAAAATGCCACACTGCTGAGCTCTGCGATGACGGCATTCTGGTGGTGTCAATAGCATGCGTTGATTGGCGTGCTGTCTGGCTGACCCCGGGTGCCGATGCATGCTGTCTGACTGTGCAACTAGCTCCTTGCAATGACCTCCCCCTGCTTCAAACTCGTCTCCTCCTCCTCTCTGTCTCCCCATCTGAACTTTCCCCCTCTTCTTCTTCTCTTCTAGCGGGCATCCACGTGACATCCATGGACACATTATCATCAACAGCTTCACTTGTATCTGACACATCAACAAAGGAAGCAGCAGCAGGTACAACATGATCAACATCATCACACCGTATGTCCATGTCTGTAATGCTGCCTGACTGAGACATATCACTGTTATCTACATCCTCTGTCAATGATGGTTGCGCATCACTCATTTCTTCCAACTGATGTGTCAATAACTCCTCTGACAGATCAAGTGAAGCGGCTGTGGTGCTAGTGTTGGTGGTGGCGACAGGCGGGCGAGTGGCACTGGTCACTTGAGAGGTGCCCAAAGCACAGCTGGAGGTGGATGGTGCGTCAAGGTTAGGACTAGGATCAGAAGCTGTAGAAGATTGGGTGTCCTGTGTTAGCCATTCAACTAGGTCCTCCTCAGAACTTTTCGCGTCCCTGGCACCTGGCCTCTGAACACTGTGCATAGTTGTAGGGTCTAAGGGAATCACAGCACCACGACCACAACGGCACTTGTGGGGTGGCCTGCCTCTGCCTGTCATTTTTTTTAAAATGTACACTTACAATACTATTAAACAAATTATGAGTGATGGCACTGGGCAAGTGGGCAAAGTATACGCTGTGAGCCTGACACAAAAAAGCAGACTGATGTTTCAAAGTCAAAAATGTTTATTTTTTAAATATTAAAAGTACTGTGACAACAAATATGAGTGGTGCCACTAACTTGGCAAGGAGATGGATGGTACGTCAAGGTTAGGACTAGGAGCGGAAGCTGTAGAAGATTGGGTGTCCTGTGTTAGCCATTCAACTAGGTCCTCCTCAGAACTTTTCGCGTCCCTGGCACCTGGCCTCTGAACACTGTGCATAGTTGTAGGGTCTAAGGGAATGACAGCACCACGACCACGACGGCACTTGCGGGGTGGCCTGCCTCTGCCTGTCATTTTTTTTTAAATGTACACTTACAATACTATTAAACAAATTATGAGTAATGGCACTGGGCAAGTGGGCACAGTATACGCTGTGAGCCTGACACAAAAAAGCAGACTGATGTTTCAAAGTCAAAAATGTTTATTTTTTAAATATTAAAAGTACTGTGACAACAAATATGAGTGGTGCCACTAACTTGGCAAGTGGCCCTGGAACACACGCTGGCAGGCAGGCAACTTCAATTATATTACTATAGTAGACTGATGTTTCACAGTCAAAAAAGTTTTTTTATTAAATATTTAAAATACTGTTATAACAAATATGAGTGGTGGCACTAGTTGGCAAGTGGGCCTGGCACACACGCTGGCAGGCAGGCAAATGCAATTCAATTGCACTAGCAGACTGATGATTCACAGTCAAAAAAGGTTTTATTTTAAATATTTACACTACTGTTATAACAAATATGATTGGTGGCAATAGTTGGCAAGTGGGCCTGGCACACACGCTGGGAGGAAGGCAACTGCAATTAGATTACACTAGATGACTGATGTTTCACAGTCAAAAAAGTTTTTATTTTAAATATTTACAATACTGTTATAACAAATATGATTGATGGCACTAGTTGGCAAGTGGGCCTGGCACACACGCTGGCAGGCAGGCAACTGCAATTCAGTTGCACTAGCAGACTGATGATTCACAGTCAAAAAAGTTTTTATTTTAAATATTTACAATACTGTTATAACAAATATGATTGGTGGCACTAGTTGGCTAGTGGGCTTAGCACACACGCTGGCAGGCAGGCAACTGCAATTCAATTGCACTAGCAGACTGATGATTCACAGTCAAAAAAGTTTTTATTTAAAATATTTACACTACTGTTATAACAAATATGATTGGTGGCACTAGTTGGCTAGTGGGCTTAGCACACACGCTGGCAGGCAGGCAACTGCAATTCAATTGCACTAGCAGACTGATGATTCACAGTCAAAAAAGTTTTTATTTTAAATATTTTCAAAACTGTTATAACAAATATGATTGGTGGCAATAGTTGGCAAGTGGGCCTGGCACACACGCTGGCAGGCAGGCAGGCAGGCAACTGCAATTAGATTACACTAGCTGACTGATGTTTCACAGTCAAAAAATATATTTTTTTAAATATTTACACTACTGTTATAACAAATATGATTGGTGGCACTAGTTGGCAAGTGAGCCTGGCACACACGCTGGGAGGAAGGCAACTGCAATTAGATTACACTAGCTGACTGATGTTTCACAGTCAAAAAAGTTTTTATTTTAAATATTTACAATACTGTTATAACAAATATGATTGGTGGCACTAGTTGGCAAGTGGGCCTGGCACACACGCTGGCAGGCAGGCAACTGCAATTCAATTGCACTAGCAGACTGATGATTCACAGTCAAAAAAGTTTTTATTTTAAATATTTACAATACTGTTATAACAAATATGATTAGTGGCACTAGTTGGCTAGTGGGCCTGGCACACACGCTGGCAGGCAGGAAACTGCAATTCAATTGCACTAGCAGACTGATGATTCACAGTCAAAAAAGTTTTTATTTTAAATATTTACAATACTGTTATAACAAATGATTGGTGGCACTAGTTGGCAAGTGGGCCTGGCACACACGCTGGCAGGCAGGCAACTGCAATTCAATTGCACTAGCAGACTAATGATTCACAGTCAAAAAAGTTTTTATTTTAAATATTTTCAAAACTGTTATAACAAATATGATTGGTGGCAATAGTTGGCAAGTGGGCCTGGCACACACGCTGGCAGGCAGGCAACTGCAATTCAATTGCACTAGCAGACTAATGATTCACAGTCAAAAAAGTTTTTATTTTAAATATTTTCAAAACTGTTATAACAAATATGATTGGTGGCAATAGTTGGCAAGTGGGCCTGGCACACACGCTGGCAGGCAGGCAACTTCAATTAGATTACACTAGCAGACTGATGTTTCACAGTCAAAAAATATTTTTTTAAAATATTTACACTACTGTTATAACAAATATGATTGGTTGCACTAGTTGGCAAGTGGGCCTGGCACACACACTGGGAGGAAGGCAACTGCAAATTTAGATGGGTAGGTAATGTAATATATTCACCATATTGTGGCAGGAAAAGGGGAGTGGCGATTTTATTTAATAAGAATTTGCAATGTGATATTCTCTCCCAAACTATAGATCAAGAAGGGAGATATATTATCTTAGAAGTACGGATACATGACCTAAAACTGGATTTTTGTAATGTTTATGGACCTAATAAACCCGAAAAAAAATTCTGGGAGAATTTGAAATCTAAGTTAATGTATTATAGTAATCAAGGAATAATTATCGGGGGAGATTTTAATATTGCTCATAGGCCTCGATTAGATAGGTTTAAATGTGTTAACAAATATGAGTTTGGGAAGAATCGGATCTTGTCCAAATTCATGATGAATCTTGGGCTCTCGGATGTCTGGCGTGTACAATTCCCCGATATAAGAGCATTTACATGCGAATCTAAAACATTTAACACTCTTTCCCGTATAGATATGTTTCTGGTATCAGAACCTTTATTAAATCAAGTTATTAAAACAGGTATCAGAGATATAATTATTTCTGATCATGCAATCATCTCACTACGAATCAAAACGGGTGTAAATTCCGGGCCTAACTTTTCTAGACTTTCCTTTCCCTCCTATCTAATAAATAATCTACAATTCACTAATTGGTTGCGAGAGAAATGGAATGAATATAAGAATAATAATATCTCCTTCTGGTTTAAACCAGAAATATTTTGGGAAGCATTTAAGGCGACCATTAGGGGTGAAATAAAAGCATATCTATGTAAGTTAAAAAGAATTTGTAAGGCCCGAGAAACCCAGTTAACAAATCAAATTAGGAATGCCTATGAGGTATATATTAGGGATCCTACTAAACAAACTTGGGATAACTATTCTGAGAAAAAAAATGAAAGGGATCTATATATTAAACATAAGACTACCCAAGAAGACTTAAAACTGAGAGCTAGATATCAAGGGAACTATGGGAGATCTGCTAGGTATCTTGCTAATCTAATTAAACATAGACAGAGTAATAGAAGAATTAATAAAATTAGAGTAGCAGGTAAAAATATCACCAACCCCGCGGAAATTAAAGAAGCCTTTTATGAATTTTATAAAGAGATCTATAAGAAAGAGGAAATAAATGATCAAAATAAATTAAATTTCTGGAATAGTCTTAAAATACCCAAGATATCTAGTCAAGAGCTCGAGTTATTAAATGCACCGATTACAGCGGAAGAAGTTGCAAAGCAGATTAAGGTGGCTAAAACCTCTAAGGCACCTGGCCCTGATCAATTGCCAATGGAATTATATAAAATTCTTCTGGAATATGTTCCGGAAACTCTGGTGAAGCTGTTCAATTCTTATTACATAGAAAATAAGAAACCATCTAGATATTTTTCGGCATCTTTAATTACCCTCATACCGAAAAAGAATAAAGATCCAGAAAACATGGCAGCATATAGGCCTATATCACTATTAAATTGTGACTATAAGATTCTCACATCAATTTTAGCAAATAGATTGAAAAGTTGTATTGGAAATCTGGTCCATCCGGATCAAGTTGGTTTCATGCCAGGTAGAAATGTGTCCAAAATCATACGCCGAGTCTTGACAGTTTTGGATTTTTTCTGGTTAGAAAATAAGGGCAAAACGTGTCGAGAAAGATCTAATATGGCCTTAGTGGCGATCGATGCTGAAAAAGCTTTTGATCTCATTAACTGGGATCATCTATTTTGTTCTCTAGCAACTTTTGGTTTTATGGGTAACTTCCTAACAATGATCCATACAATCTATCAAAACCCAATTTCTAACCTATTAATAAATTCTGAATCTTCTCCAGATATTATTTTGGGTAAAGGCACACGACAGGGCTGCCCGCTTTCACCTCTTTTGTTTAACTTGGCGTTAGAGCCTTTTGCGGTGAAATTAAGGCAAGACTTATCAGGGATAGCGATTGGTAAAAATAAAATCGTGCTTACTTTATATGCGGATGACTTACTTCTATTTATGAATGAATCAGATTTATCCATACAACATTTTTTTACTCTAGCCAAACAATTTGGGTCCTTTGCGGGCTATAGGATCAACCCAGAAAAATCCAAAATCTTATGGTTTACTCAAAATGATACTCCACCGGGTAGATATCCTTTTAAACTGGTAGATTCGATAAATTACCTAGGGATAAAAATTCATAAAGACCCCAATGCATGGTATGATTTGAATTTCACACCGTATTTTCTCAAATACAAACAAGAACTGGACAGGTGGAACTCGCTTCCAATTTCGCTATCTGCGCGAGTTGCCATGATTAAGACTCTCTTTTTCCCCCAGCTTCTCTATTTACTTCAAAATTTGACGCTTCTGATTAAAAGTAAAGATGTAACCATATTTAATAACCTCACAGCAGGGTTCCTATGGAACCAAAAACGCAGACAGATATCTATACAAAAACATAATTTATGCTTACCTGATAAATTCCTTTCTCCTGTAGTGTAGTCAGTCCACGGGTCATCATTACTTCTGGGATATTAACTCCTCCCCAACAGGAAGTGCAAGAGGATCACCCAAGCAGAGCTGCTATATAGCTCCTCCCTTCTACGTCACACCCAGTCATTCGACCGAGAACCAACGAGAAAGGAGAAGCTAAAGGGTGCAGTGGTGACTGGAGTATAATTTAAAAATTTAGACCTGCCATAAAAAACAGGGCGGGCCGTGGACTGACTACACTACAGGAGAAAGGAATTTATCAGGTAAGCATAAATTATGTTTTCTCCTGTTAAGTGTAGTCAGTCCACGGGTAATCATTACTTCTGGGATACCAATACCAAAGCTAAAGTACACGGATGACGGGAGGGACAGGCAGGATCTTTATACGGAAGGAACCACTGCCTGAAGAACCTTTCTCCCAAAAATAGCCTCCGAAGAAGCAAAAGTGTCAAATTTGTAAAATTTGGAAAAAGTATGAAGAGAAGACCAAGTTGCAGCCTTGCAAATCTGTTCAACAGAGGCCTCATTCTTAAAGGCCCAAGTGGAAGCCACAGCTCTAGTAGAATGAGCTGTAATTCTTTCAGGAGGCTGCTGTCCAGCAGTCTCATAAGCTAAACGTATTATGCTATGAAGCCAAAAAGAGAGAGAGGTAGCAGAAGCCTTTTGACCTCTCCTCTGTCCAGAATAAATGACAAACAGGGAAGAAGTTTGGCGAAAATCTTTAGTTGCCTGTAAATAAAATTTCAGGGCACGGACTACATCTAGATTGTGTAGAAGTCGTTCCTTCTTTGAAGAAGGAGTAGGACACAATGATGGAACAACAATCTCTTGATTGATATTCCTATTAGTGACCACCTTAGGTAAGAACCCAGGTTTAGTACGCAGAACTACCTTGTCTGAATGAAAAATCAGATAAGGAGAATCACAATGTAAGGCCGATAACTCAGAGACTCTTCGAGCCGAGGAAATAGCCATTAAAAACAGAACTTTCCAAGATAACAACTTGATATCAATGGAATGAAGGGGTTCAAACGGAACACCCTGTAAAACGTTAAGAACTAAATTTAAGCTCCATGGTGGAGCAACAGTTTTAAACACAGGCTTAATCCTAGCCAAAGCCTGACAAAAAGCCTGAATGTCTGGAACTTCTGACAGACGTTTGTGTAAAAGAATGGACAGAGCTGAGATCTGTCCCTTTAAGGAACTAGCAGATAAACCCTTTTCTAAACCTTCTTGTAGAAAAGACAATATCCTAGGAATCCTAACCTTACTCCATGAGTAACTCTTGGATTCGCACCAATGTAAGTATTTACGCCATATTTTATGGTAAATCTTTCTGGTAACAGGTTTCCTCGCCTGTATTAAGGTATCAATTACTGACTCAGAAAATCCACGCTTTGATAAAATCAAGCGTTCAATTTCCAAGCAGTCAGCTTCAGAGAAGTTAGATTTTGATGTTTGAAGGGACCCTGAATTAGAAGGTCCTGTCTCAGAGGCAGAGACCAAGGTGGACAGGATGACATGTCCACTAGATCTGCATACCAGGTCCTGCGTGGCCACGCAGGCGCTATTAGAATCACCGATGCTCTCTCCTGTTTGATCCTGGCAATCAATCGAGGAAGCATCGGGAAGGGTGGAAACACATAAGCCATCCCGAAGATCCAAGGTGCTGTCAAAGCATCTACCAGGACCGCTCCCGGGTCCCTGGACCTGGACCCGTAACAAGGAAGCTTGGCGTTCTGTCGAGACGCCATGAGATCTATCTCTGGTTTGCCCCAACGTCGAAGTATTTGGACAAAGACCTCCGGATGAAGTTCCCACTCCCCCGGATGAAAAGTCTGACGACTTAGGAAATCCACCTCCCAGTTCTCCACTCCTGGGATGTGGATCGCTGACAGGTGGCAAGAGTGAGACTCTGCCCAGCGAATTATCTTTGATACTTCCATCATCGCTAGGGAGCTTCTTGTCCCTCCTTGATGGTTGATGTAAGCTACAGTCGTGATGTTGTCCGACTGAAACCTGATGAACCCCCGAGTTGTTAACTGGGGCCAAGCCAGAAGGGCATTGAGAACTGCTCTCAATTCCAGAATGTTTATTGGAAGGAGACTCTCCTCCTGAGTCCATGATCCCTGAGCCTTCAGAGAATTCCAGACAGCGCCCCAACCTAGTAGGCTGGCGTCTGTTGTTACAATTGTCCAATCTGGCCTGCTGAATGGCATCCCCCTGGACAGATGTGGCTGAGAAAGCCACCATAGAAGAGAATTTCTGGTCTCTTGATCCAGATTCAGAGTAGGGGACAAATCTGAGTAATCCCCATTCCACTGACTTAGCATGCACAATTGCAGCGGTCTGAGATGTAGGTGTGCAAAGGGTACTATGTCCATTGCCGCTACCATTAAGCCGATTACCTCCATGCATTGAGCCACTGACGGGTGTTGAATGGAATGAAGGACACGGCAAGCATTTTGAAGCTTTGTTAACCTGTCTTCTGTCAGGTAGATCTTCATTTCTACAGGAATCTATAAGAGTCCCCAAGAAGGGAACTCTTGTGAGTGGAAAGAGGAGAACTCTTCTTTTTCGTTTCACCTTCCACCCATGCGACCTTAGAAATGCCAGTACTAACTCTGTATGAGACTTGGCAGTTTGAAAGCTTGAAGCTTGTATCAGAATGTCGTCTAGGTACGGAGCTACCGAAATTACTCGCGGTCTTAGTACCACCAGAAGAGCGCCCAGAACCTTTGTGAAGATTCTTGGAGCCGTAGCCAATCCGAATGGAAGAGCTACAAACTGGTAATGCCTGTCTAGGAAGGCAAACCTTAGATACCGGTAATGATCTTTGTGAATCGGTATGTGAAGGTAAGCGTCCTTTAAATCCACTGTGGTCATGTACTGACCCTTTTGGATCATGGGTAAGATTGTCCGAATAGTTTCCATTTTGAACGATGGAACTCTTAGGAATTTGTTTAGGATCTTTAAATCCAAGATTGGTCTGAAGGTTCCTTCTTTCTTGGGAACCACAAACAGATTTGAGTAAAACCCCTGTCCGTGCTCCGACCGCGGAACCGGGTGGATCACTCCCATTAGTAAGAGATCTTGTACACAGCGTAGAAACGCCTCTTTCTTTATTTGGTTTGTTGACAACCTTGAAAGATGAAATCTCCCTTTCGGGGGAGAGGTTTTGAAGTCCAGAAGATATCCCTGAGATATGATTTCTAAAGCCCAGGGATCCTGGACATCTCTTGCCCAAGCCTGGGCGAAGAGAGAAAGTCTGCCCCCCACTAGATCCGTTCCCGGATCGGGGGCCCTCAATTCATGCTGTCTTAGGGGCAGCAGCAGGTTTTCTGGCCTGCTTGCCCTTGATCCAGGACTGGTTAGGTCTCCAGCCTTGTCTGTAGCGAGCAACAGCTCCTTCCTGTTTTGGTGCAGAGGAAGTTGATGCTGCTCCTGCCTTGAAATTACGAAAGGCACGAAAATTAGACTGTCTAGCCCTAGGTTTGGCTCTGTCTTGAGGCAGGGCATGGCCTTTACCTCCTGTAATGTCAGCGATAATTTCTTTCAAAACGGGCCCGAATAAGGTCTGCCCTTTGAAAGGTATGTTAAGTAATTTAGATTTAGAAGTAACATCAGCTGACCAGGATTTTAGCCACTGCTCTACGTGCCTGAATGGCGAATCCGGAATTCTTAGCCGTAAGTTTAGTTAAATGTACTACGGCATCTGAAATAAATGAATTAGCTAGCTTAAGGGTTTTAAGCTTATTTGAAATCTCATCTATAGTTATTGAGTCAAGAGTCTCTTCCAGAGACTCGGACCAAAAAGCGGCCGCAGCCGTGACAGACGCAATACATGCAAGGGGTTGCAATATAAAACCTTGTTGAACAAACATTTTCTTAAGGTAACCCTCTAATTTTTTATCCATTGGATCTGAAAAGGCACAGCTATCCTCCACCGGGATAGTGGTACGCTTAGCCAGAGTAGAAACCGCTCCCTCCACCTTAGGGACCATCTGCCATAAGTCCCGTGTGGTGGCGTCTATTGGAAACATTTTTCTAAATACAGGAGGGGGGGAAAAGGGTACACCGGGCCTATCCCACTCCTTAGTAATTATCTCTGTAAGCCTCTTAGGTATAGGAAATACGTCAGTACTCGCCGGTACTGCATAGTATCTATCCAGCCTACATAATTTCTCTGGGATTGCAACGGTGTTACAATCATTCAGAGCCACTAATAACTCCCCTAGCAGTACACGGAGGTTTTCTAGCTTAAACTTAAAGTTTGAAATGTCTGAATCCACTCTATTGGGAACAGATCCGTCACCTGCAGATTGAAGCTCTCCGTCCTCATGTTCTGCAAATTGTGACGCAGTATCTGACATGGCCCTATTATTATCAGCGCACTCTGTTCTCACCCCAGAGTGATCTCGCTTACCTCTAAGTTCTGGTAATTTAGACAAAACTTCAGTCATAACATTAGCCATGTCCTGTAATGTGATTTGTAATGGCCGCCCTGAAGTGCTCGGCGCTACAATATCACGCACCTCCCGAGCGGGAGATGCAGGTACTGACACGTGAGGCAAGTTAGTCGGCATAACTTCCCCCTCGTTGTTTGGTGAATGATGTTCAATTTGTACAGATTGACTTTTATTTAAAGTAGCATCAATGCAATTAGTACATAAATTTCTATTGGGCTCCACCTTGGCTTTTGCACATATAGCACAGAGATATTCCTCTGAGTCAGACATGTTTAACACACTAGCAATTAAACTAGCAAGCTTGGAAATACTTTTCAACTCAATTTACAAGTAATATGAAAAAAACGTACTGTGCCTTTAAGAAGCACAGAAAAAAATTATGACAGTTGACTAACAAAGAACTGGAGAAACTATAAAATCAAATTTTTCCCGGTAAAAATACAAATTAGCAAAGGATTGCCCCCATTAGCAATAGATAACTAACCCTTAAATAGCAGAAAAAATGTACAGAATATAAACGTTTTTTATCACAGTCAAAGCACAATCTCACAGGTCTGCTGTGAGTGATTACCTCCCTCAAAATAATTTTTGAAGACCCTTGAGCTCTGTAGAGACGATCCGGATCATGCAGGGAAGAAAACAGACTTGTGACTGAATTTCTGATGCGTAGCAAAAGCGCCAAAATAGGCCCCTCCCCCTCACACACAACAGTGAGGGAAGTTCAGTAAACTGTCTTAAATTAAAATAAACGACAGCCAAGTGGAAAAACAGTGCCCAAAACAATTTTTTCACCCAGTACCTCAGATAAATAAACGATTTAACATGCCAGCAAAACGTTTAAAATCAAATAAAATGAAGTGTCATTAAAAAGCCTGCTGCTAGTCGTTCCCACTGCAAGTTAGGCTAAAAGTTACATGCATACAGGATTATCCCAATGAAGTGCTATTCCCCAGAATACTGAAGTGTAAACATATAAACATAACAGCCTGATACCAGTTGCTACTACTGCATTTAAGGCTGAACTTACATTATATCGGTATTGGCAGTATTTTCTCAGTCAATTCCATTCCTCAGAAAATAATATACTGCTACATACCTCTTTGCAGGTGAACCTGCCCGCTGTCCCCTGATCTGAAGTTTACCTCACTCCTCAGAATGGCCGAGAACAGCAAAATGAATCTTAGCTACGCCGGCTAAAATCATACAAAAAACTCAGGTAGATTCTTCTTCAAATTCTACCTGAGAAGGAACAACACACTCCGGTGCTGTTTTAAAATAACAAACTTTTGATTGAAGATATAAAAACTAAGTATAATCACCACAGTCCTCTCACACATCCTATCTATTAGTTGGGTGCAAGAGAATGACTGGGTGTGACGTAGAGGGGAGGAGCTATATAGCAGCTCTGCTTGGGTGATCCTCTTGCACTTCCTGTTGGGGAGGAGTTAATATCCCAGAAGTAATGATGACCCGTGGACTGACTACACTTAACAGGAGAAATCTAGCTTTACATACAAATATGGGAGGCTTGGCACTTCCAAATCTCAAATATTATAGCTTAGCCATATTAAGTAAATACATTCTCGATTGGATCACGGAAACAGAGTATACAACCAATCTACACCTGGAAATGGAAATTGTATCTCCATTCAGTCTGAGAGCTTTGATTCATTTGGATAAGAGGGAGCTACCTAAACGGCTGGTTAAGATGGGGACTCTGCTGAACCCTATCTTGGCCTGGCATAAATTGTGTCATGAGCTAAGGATTAATTGGAAATCCTCTAAATATCTGCCCATTCAAGGCAACCCTAAATTTCCAGCAGGAATCTCTACTAGGACCTTTAAAGTATGGTTTAATAAAGGATTACAGGATGTGATCCAAATCAGGGATAATAGGTTAGATATAGCTAAGTCGTTTCTAGATCTTCAGAGTGAATTTGGGATCCACAAACATAGCTTCTATGTATACTTGCAATTGAGACACTTGTATGAAGAATTGTGGAAGGACAATAAAACTGATTGGAAGCTTGGAGATATTGATATAATAATTAAAATTTACAGACAAGGTATCAGGTCTATTTCTCCCTTATACAATTTATTGATCCAGAAAGCTGGCCAGGCCCGACTTGAAGTTTTAGCTGAGAAATGGAAAATATATTTCCCCCAGCTTACTTCGCTAGAAATCAAAGATATTTTTAAGAGAATAGGGCAAACTACTAGTATAATATCTTGGAGAGAATCGCATTGCAAACTTCTTAATTTGATATACGTTACCCCTGCACACCTTAAAAAATAGTATCCTCTTGATAACAATGTTTGTTTGAAGTGTGGGAATTTGAATGCAGATATTATGCATTGCTTCTGGAACTGTCCAATAATCTATCAGTTTTGGAATAAGATAAATTTCTGGTTAGCTCTTAGTCTAGAAGTCCCATATAAGATAGGCCCATTAGAGGTTTTCCTCCTGTGTAAACCCTCAGAAAATAAACATTACAAGACAATCAACACAATTATATTAATTGCCCGTAATACAATTTTATTAAATTGGAAATCTAATAGATTTATATCTTTTCAAAAATATAAATCAGTGGTGGCCAATACAATTATTATAGAACAATATTCTAGTGATCTATTTATAGAAGGGAATTTGAAGAAATATCTGCAAAAATGGCTGGGTATAATAAAATCATATTCCCCCTTAATCCAAGAGCAATTAATTTCGGGTATAAAGAAAACAACTTTTTTTGACATTTTGGTGCAGTTAGGTAGTTTACCACCTGAATGGGCGTAAACTTCTCACTCCAGAAGGTGGCTATTCATAAAATACTTGGATATCTGGAATGAGAATGGGGGTGGGAGAAGTGGAGGAATCCTTTCCCCCTTTTTTTTTTTTGTGTGTTTTGTTTTATTTTGTTTTGTTTTAATTAGTTTGATTTGGGGGGGCAGGCAAATACAATAATAAAAACACACCAACATCAACCCAATGTTAATGCAAAATTGAAATAAGAAAAGAAAGGAGTGAGAAAGGGAGAAAAATGCTAGGCAAAGTAAAACTATATATTCAGATAATCAAGCTGACACAAATAGGTATATATGTTCATTTTTCCTTTCCTTTTCTCTTTTCCTTCCGAGCTATCTGATATAGTATTTGTTAAGTTTTGTTTCAATTTACAGTGCGTGGTAAGATTAATATGTGCATGTAACAAAATTTTTTTTTTCTCTTGCTACAGATAATGTCTGGATATTTTGTTGGTTTATAAATAAATAATAGAAAAAAAAATATATTTACAATACTGTTTAAACAAATATGATTGGTGGCACTAGTTGGCAAATGGGCCTGGCACACACGCTGGCAGGCAGGCAACTGCAATTCAATTGCACTCGCAGACTGATGATTCACAGTCAAAAAAGTTTTTATTTTAAATATTTACACTACTGTTATAACAAATATGATTCGTGGCACTAGTTGGAAAGTGGGCCTGGCACACACGCTGGCAGACAGGCAACTGCAATTAAATAACACTAGCAGATTGATGTAAAAGTTTTTTTTAAAAAAAAGTTACACTAATGTTACAACAGATAGAATTGGTGGCACTGAGGATGGAAGTAGGCACAGTATGTGCTGGCAGCCTGACACACAGGCTGGCACTAGTGGCAGGCTGGCCTGGCAACTAAAATTAAATAACACTAGAAGACTGATGTAAAAGTTTTTTTTTTTTTTTACAAAATTTAAACTAATGTTACACCAGATAGGAGTGGTGGAACTGAGGATGGAAGTAGGCACAGTATATGCTGGCAGCCTGACACACTAGAAGAGGACTGATAAAAAATTTTTTACACTAATGTTACCCCAGATATAAGTGGTGGAAAACAGAGCTATTAATATATATATATATACATATATGTATATAATACAGTATATGATGTGGGCCTGACACACAGGCCTGATAGAAAATGAAATTAGGCTACACTAGCAAAATGTTGTAAAAGTTTTTTTTAAAAAAATTACACTAATTTTAAGCAGATATCAGTGGTGGCACAGAGCCATTAACCACAGTATATGCTGTGAGCCTGACACACAGGCCTGATAGAAAATGAAATTAGATTACACTAGCAAAATTATGTAAAAGTTTTTTTTTTTTTTTTACACTAATGTTACACCAGATATCAGTGGTGGCAGAGAGCAATTAATCACAGTATATGATGTGGGCCTGACACACATGCCTGATAGAAAATGAAATTAGATTACACTAGCAAAATGATGTAATTTTTTTTTTTTAATTTACAATAATGTTAAGCAGATATCAGTGGTGGCACAGAGCAATTAACCACAGTATATGATGTGGGCCTGACACACAGGCCTGATGGAAAATGAAATTAGATTACACTAGCAAAATGATGTAAAAGTTTTTATTTTTTTATTTTACACTAATGTTCCACCAGATATCAGTGGTGGCACAGAGCAATTAACCACAGTATATGCTTTGTGAGCCTGACACACAGGCATGATAGAAAATGAAATTAGATTATACTAGCAAAATGATTTAAAAGTTGTTTTTTTTTAAATTTACACTAATGTTAAAGGGCCACTGTAAGTAAATATTTGCTATGCCTGTTACTAACTAACTACCCCAAATACACTTTTTTATCAATAGCATTTCATTAACATATCTCTATCAGAAATCTTGTTTGCAAATTTGTTTTCCAAACCCACTCCATGGGTATCCTTTGCTCTGTACCAATCCGTTTACAATACCTAGGTTTTAAAATGGCGCTTTAAACACAAAGGCCTAGATTTAGAGTTGGGCGGTAGCCGAAAAACCAGCGTTACAATAGCTATTAAATAGTTAATAACTATTTAATAGTTACCTAGTTAAAATAATTACAAAATTACCTGTAAAATAAATCCTAACCTAAGTTACAATTAAACCTAACACTACACTATCAATAAATTAATTAAATATAATACCTACAATTATCTATAATTAAACCTAACACTACACTATCAATAAATTAATTAAATAAAATAACTACAATTATCTACAATTAAACCTAACACTACACTATCAATAAATTAATTAAATAAAATACCTACAAATAAATACAATTAAATAAACTAACTAAAGTACAAAAAATAAAAAAGAACTAAGTTACAAAAAATAAAAAAATATTTACAAACATTAGAAAAATATTGCAACAATTTTAAACTAATTACACCTACTCTAAGCCCCCTAATAAAATAACAAAGCCCCTCAAAATAAAAAAATGCCCTACCCTATTCTAAATTAAAAAAGTTCAAAGCTCTTTTACCTTACCAGCCCTGAAAAGGGCCCTTTGCGGGGCATGCCCCAAAGAATTCAGCTCTTTTGCCTGTAAAAAAAACACATACAATACCCCCCCCAACATTACAACCCACCACCCACATGCACCTAATCTAACCCAAACCCCCCTTAAATAAACCTAACACTAAGCCCCTGAAGATCTCCCTACCTTGTCTTCACCTCACCGGGTCCCGATCTGTCCAGAAGAGGGTCCGAAGTCTTGATCCAAGCCCAGCGGGGGGCTGAAGAGTGACGTCCATCCTCGGGCTGAAGTCTGGATCAAAGCGGCGGCTGAAGAACTCCATCATTGGGCTGAAGTCGGAAGTCCATCATCGGGATGAAGTCTTCTATCAAGCCGCATCTTCAATCTTCTTTCTTCCGGAGTGGAGCGGAGCCATCTTCTTCCAAGCCGACGCGGAACATCCTCTTCAACCGACGCCTACTCGCCGAATGACGGTTCCTTTAAATGACGTCATCCAAGATGGCGTCCCTCGAATTCCGATTGGCTGATATGATTCTATCAGCCAATCGGAATTAAAGGTAGGAATATTCTGATTGGCTGATGGAATCAGCCAATCAGATTCAAGTTCAATCCGATTGGCTGATTGGATCAGCCAATCAGATTGAGCTCGCATTCTATTGGCTGTTCCGATCAGCCAATAGAATGCGAGCTCAATCTGATTGGCTGATTGGATAAGCCAATCGGATTGAACTTGAATCTGATTGGCTGATTCCATCAGCCAATCAGAATATTCGAGGGACGCCATCTTGGATGACGTCATTTAAAGGAACCTTCATTCGGCGAGTAGGAGTCGGTTGAAGAGGATGTTCCGCGTTGGCTTGGAAGAAGATGGCTCTGCTCCTGAAGAAAGAAGATTGAAGATGTGGCTTGATAGAAGACTTCATCCCGATGATGGACTTCCGACTTCAGCCCGATTATGGAGTTCTTCAGCCGCCGCTTGGATCCAGACTTCAGCCCGAGGA
The DNA here is from genome assembly GCF_027579735.1 of Bombina bombina. Classification (NCBI taxonomy): domain Eukaryota; kingdom Metazoa; phylum Chordata; class Amphibia; order Anura; family Bombinatoridae; genus Bombina; species Bombina bombina. The sequence goes on along the minus strand of NC_069504.1, from coordinate 511,306,431 downwards.
TGGATGTCACTCTTCAGCCCCCTGCTTGGGCTTGGATCAAGACTTCGGACCCTCTTCTGGACAGATCGGGACCCGGTGAGGTGAAGACAAGGTAGGGAGATCTTCAGGGGCTTAGTGTTAGGTTTATTTAAGGGGGGTTTGGGTTAGATTATGGGTATGTGGGTGGTGGGTTGTAATGTTGGGGGGGGTATTGTATGTGTTTTTTTTACAGGCAAAAGAGCTGAATTCTTTGGGGCATGCCCCGCAAATGGCCCTTTTCAGGGCTGGTAAGGTAAAAGAGCTTTGAACTTTTTTAATTTAGAATAGGGTAGGGCATTTTTTTATTTTGGGGGGCTTTGTTATTTTATTAGGGGGCTTAGATAGGTGTAATTAGTTTAAAATTGTTGTAATATTTTTCTAATGTTTGTAAATATTTTTTTTTTTTGTAACTTAGTTCTTTTTTATTTTTTTGTACTTTAATTAGTTTATTTAATTGTATTTATTTGTAGGTATTTTATTTAATTAATTAATTGATAGTGTAGTGTTAGGTTTAATTGTAGATAATTGTAGGTATTTTATTTAATTAATTTATTGATAGTGTAGTGTTAGGTTTAATTATAGATAATTGTAGGTATTGTATTTAATTAATTTATTGATAGTGTAGTGTTAGGTTTAATTTTAACTTAGGTTAGGATTTATTTTACAGGTAATTTGTAATTATTTTAACTATTTTAGCTATTAAATAGTTATTAACTATTTAATAGCTATTGTACCTGGTTAAAATAAATACAAAGTTGCCTGTAAAATAAATATTAATCCTAAAATAGCTATAATATAATTATAATTTATATTGTAGCTATATTAGGGTTTATTTTACAGGTAAGTATTTAGCTTTAAATAGGAATAATTTATTTAATAAGAGTTAATTTATTTCGTTAGATAAAAATTATATTTAACTTAGGGGGGTGTTAGTGTTAGGGTTAGACTTAGCTTTAGGGGTTAATCCATTTATTACAGTAGCGGCGAGATTCGGTCGGCAGATTAGGGGTTAATAATTGAAGTTAGGTGTCAGCGATGTTAGGGAGGGCAGATTAGGGGTTAATACTATTTATTATAGGGTTATTGAGGCGGGAGTGAGGCGGATTAGGGGTTAATAACTTTATTATAGTAGCGGTGCGGTCCGCTCAGCAGATTAGGGGTTAATAAGTGTAGGCAGGTGGAGGCGACGTTGTGGGGGGCAGATTAGGGGTTAATAAATATAATATAGGGGTCGGCGGTGTTAGGGGCAGCAGATTAGGGGTACACAGGGATAATGTAGGTAGCAGCGTTTTACGGAGCGGCAGATTAGGGGTTAAAAAAAATATGCAGGTGTCAGCGATAGCGGGGGCGGCAGATTAGGGGTTAATAAGTGTAAGGTTAGGGGTGTTTAGACTCGGGGTACATGTTAGAGTGTTAGGTGCAGACGTAGGAAGTGTTTCCCATAGAAAACAATGGGGCTGCGTTAAGAGCTGAACGCTGCTTTTTTGCAGGTGTTAGGTTTTTTTTTCAGCTCAAAATGCCCCATTGTTTTCTATGGGGATATCGTGCACAAGCACGTTTTTGAAGCTGGCCGCATCCGTAAGCACCGCTGGTATCTAGAGTTGCAGTGGCGTTAAATTATGCTCTACGCTCCCTTTTTGGAGCCTAACGCACTGAAAACCCAGCCATTCTGTGAACTCTAAATACCAGCGGTATTTAAAAGGTGCGGGGGGAAAAAAGCACGCGTAGCTAACACACCCCTTTGGCCACCAAACTCTAATCTAGCCGAAAGTTATTGGTTTAAGTATTTTGAACACTCAGTGCTGAAAATAGTGGGCAGGATAACGTGACATCATCGGCGAATAAAAGATATCACTTTTAGAACATTATGAAACTTCGTTTTGGAGAAAATATAGGTCAGTAGGTTTTAATTAATGTTTATTAACTTTAATATGTTAGTTGTTTAGCTTAAAAATTATAACAGAAAGTAATCCTTTAAGCAGATATCAGTGGTGGCACTAATCACAGTATATGCTGTGAGCCTCACACACAGGCTGACAGCCAGGCAAATGCAAATAAAATTACATATTAAAAAAAAAATGACTGAAGTTCTAGCCCTAAAAAGGGCTTTTTGGGCTGAAGTTCTAGCCCTAAAAAGGGCTTTTTGGGGTACTATCCTTACAGCAGAGATTAGATGAGTCCTTCAGGACTGTAGTGGACACTAAATACACTAGCCTAGCTATCTATTTCCCTATAAAATCACGAGCATTAGCACTAACCCTCCTCTCACTAAGAAAGCAGGATCGTAATGAATCTAAAATGGCTGCTGCCCAGGAGCTGGGAGGGTCTGTGAGGGAGTGTCTGCTGCTGATTGGCTCAAATGTGAGTGAAGGCTGTAAGATACAGGGTCAAAGTTTCCTCAATGATGACGAATAGGGGGCGGATCTAACATCTCATATGTTCGCCCGCCGTGGCGAACGTGAACAAGCTAAGATCGCCGGGAACTGTTCTCCGGCGTACAGTTCGCGACATCACTACATCCTTTGTCAATGATGGTTACGCATCACTCATTTCTTCCAACTGATGTGTAAAAAAACTCCTCTGACACATCAAGTGAAGTGGCTGTGGTGCTAGTGTTGGTGGTGGCGGCAGGCGGGCGAGTGGTGGTAACTTGAGAGGTGCCCGAAGATAAGCTGGAGGAGGATGGTGTGTCAAGGTTCGGAGCGGAAGCTATAGAAGATTGGGTGTCCTGTGTTAAAAAGTCAACTATGTCCTCCTCAGAATGTTTCGAGTTCATGGGACGTGGCCTCTGAACACTGGGCATTATTCTACGGCCAAAGGGAATCACAGCACCATGACCACAACGGCACCTGCGGGGTGGCCTGCCTCTGCCTGTCATTTTTTTTTTTAAATGTACACTTACACTACTATTAAACAAGATATGAGTGGTGGCAGTGGGCAAGTGGGCACAGTATATGCTGTGAGCCTCACACAAAAAAGCAGACTGATGTTTCACAGTCCAAAAAGTTTTTATTTTTTTAAATGTACACTTACACTACTATTAAACAAGATATGAGTGGTGCCACTTGGCAAGTGGGCACAGTATATGCGGTGAGCCTGGCACACACGCTGGCAGGCAGGCAACTGCAATTATATCTGGTGTAACAGTAGTGTAAATAATTAAAAAAAAAAAAAATTTGACTATGAAACATCAGTCTGCTAGTGTAATCTAATTGCAGTTGCCTGCCTGCTAGCGAGTGTGCCAGGCCCAATTGCCCAGTGCCACCACTCATATCTGGTGTAACAATAGTGTAAATAATTAAAAAAAAATATATATTTTTGACTGTGAAACAGCAGTCTGCTAGTGTAATCTGAGTGGTGGCACTGGGCAAGTGGGCCGGGCACACACATTGGCAGGCAGGCAAATGCAATTAGAATTACACTAGCAGACTGATGTTTCACAGTCAAAAAAGTTTTTTTTTTTAAATTATTTACCCTACTGTTACACCAGATATGAGTGGTGGCACTGGGCAAGTGGGCCTGGCACACACGCTAGCAGGCAGGCAACTGCAATTAGATTACACTAGCAGACTGATGTTTCACAGTTAAAAAAAGTTTTTTTTTAAAAAAATTTACACTACTGTTACAACAGATATGAGTGGTGGCACATAGCAAGTGGGCCTGGCACACACGCTGGCAGGCAGGCAACTGCAATTAGATTACACTATCAGACTGATGTTTCACAGTCAAAAAAGATTTTTTTTTAAAAATTGACACTACTGTTACAACAGATATGAGTGGTGGCACTAGTTGGCAAGTGGGCCTGGCACACACGCTGGCAGGCAGGCAGGCAGGCAACTGCTATTAGATTACACTAGCAGACTGATGTTTCGCAGTCAAAAATGTTTTTTTTTTTTTAAATTACACTACTGTTACAACAGATATGAGTGGTGGCACTAGTTGGCAAGTGGGTCTGGCACACACGCTGGCAGGCAACTGCAATTAGATTACACTAGCAGACTGATGTTTCACAGTCAAATTTTTTTTTTTTTTTTAAATTTACACTATTGTTACAACAGATATGAGTGGTGGCCCTAGTTGGTAAGTGGGACTGGCACACACGCTGGCAGGCAGTCAGGCAACTGCAATTAGATTACACTAGCAGACTGATGTTTCACAGTCAAAAAAGTTTTTTTTTTTTAAATTTACACTACTGTTACAACAGATATGAGTGGTGGCACTATTTGGCAAGTGGGCCTGGCACACACGCTGGCAGGCAAGCAAACTGCAATTAAATTACACTAGCAGACTGATGTTTCACAGTCAAAAAAGTTTTTTTTTTTTAAATTACACTACTGTTACAACAGATATGAGTGGTGGCACTTAGTAAGTGGGCCTGGCAGACAAGCTGGCAGGCAGGCAACTGCAATTAGACTACACTAGCAGACTGATGTTTCACAGTCAAAAAAGTTTTGTTTTTTTTAAATTTACACTACTGTTACAACAGATATGAGTGGTGGCACTAGTTGGCAAGTGGGCCTGACCACACACTCTGGCAGGCAGGCAACTGCAATTAGATTACACTAGCAGACTGATGTTTCACAGTCAAAAAAGTTTTTTTTAAAAAATTTACACTATTGTTACAACAGATATGAGTGGTGGCACTTGTTGGCAAGGGGGACTGGCACACACGCTGGCAGGCAGGCAACTGCAATTAGATTACACTAGCAGACTGATGTTTCACAGTCAAAAACGTTTTTTTTTTTTTTTAATTTTCACTACTGTTACAACAGATATGAGTGGTGGCACTAGTTGGCAAGTGGGCCTGGCACACACGCTGGCAGGCAACTGCAATTAGATTACACTAACAGACTGATGTTTCACAGTCAAAAACTTATTTTTTTTAAAAAATGTACACTACTGTTAAAACAGATATGAGTGGTGGCACTTAGCAAGTGGGCCTGGCAGACACGCTGGCAGGCAGGCAGGCAACTGCAATTAGATTACACTAGCAGACTGATGTTTCACAGTCAAAAAAGTTTTTTTTTTTTTTAAAAAAGGCACTACTGTTACAACAGATATGAGTGTTGGCACCAGTTGGCAGTGGGGCCTGGCACACACGCTGGCAGGCAGGCAACTGCTATTAGATTACACTAGCAGACTGATGTTTCACAGTCAAAAAAGTTTTTTTTTTAAAAAATTTTACACTACTGTTACAACAGATATGAGTGTTGGCACTAGTTGGCAAGTGGGCCTGGCACACATGCTGACAGGCAGGCAAAGGCTATTAGATTACACTAGCAAACTGATGTTTCACAGTCAAAAAAGTTTTTTTTTTAAAAAATTTACACTACTGTTACAACAGATATGAGTGGTGGCACTAGTTGGCAAGTGGGCCTGGCACACACGCTGGCAGACAGGCAACTGCTATTAGATTACACTTGCAAACTGATGTTTCATAGTCAAAAAAGTTTTTTTAAAAAAAATTTACACTACTGTTACAACAGATATGAGTGGTGGCACTAGTTGGCAAGTGGGCCTGGCACACACGCTGGCAGACAGGCAACTGCAATTAGATTACACTAACAGACTGATGTTTCACAGTCAAAAAAGTTTTTTTTTTTTAAATTGACACTACTGTTACAACAGATATGAGTGGTGGCACTTAGCAAGTGGGCCTGGCACACACGCTGGCAGGCAGGCAGGCAACTGCAATTAGATTACACTAGCAGACTGATGTTACACAGTCAAAAAAGTTTTTTTTTTTTTTAAAAAGACACTACTGTTACAACAGATATGAGTGTTGGCACTAGTTGGCAAGTGGGCCTGGCACACACGCTGACAGGCAGGCAACTGCTATTAGATTACACTAGCAGACTGATGTTTCACAGTCAAAAAAGTTTTTTTTTTTTAAATTTACACTACTGTTACAACAGATATGAGTGGTGGCACTAGTTGGCAAGTGGGCCTGGCACACACGCTGGCAGGCAGGCAACTGCTATTAGATTACACTAGCAGACTGATGTTTCATAGTCAAAAAAGTTTTTTTTTTTAAATTTACACTACTGTTAATTAATTATATTGTAGCTATTTTACGATTAATATTTATTTTACAGGCAACTTTGTATTTATTTTAACCAGGTACAATAGCTATTAAATAGTTAATAACTATTTAATAGTTACCTAGTTAAAATAATTACAAAATTACCTGTAAAATAAATCCTAACCTAAGTTACAATTAAACCTAACACTACACTATCAATAAATTAATTAAATATAATACCTACAATTATCTATAATTAAACCTAACACTACACTATCAATAAATTAATTAAATAAAATACCTACAATTATCTACAATTAAACCTAACACTACACTATCAATAAATTAATTAAATAAAATACCTACAAATAAATACAATTAAATAAACTAACTAAAGTACAAAAAATAAAAAAGAACTAAGTTACAAAAAATAAAAAAATATTTACAAACATTAGAAAAATATTGCAACAATTTTAAACTAATTACACCTACTCTAAGCCCCCTAATAAAATAACAAAGCCCCTCAAAATAAAAAAATGCCCTACCCTATTCTAAATTAAAAAAGTTCAAAGCTCTTTTACCTTACCAGCCCTGAAAAGGGCCCTTTGCGGGGCATGCCCCAAAGAATTCAGCTCTTTTGCCTGTAAAAAAAAACACATACAATACCCCCCCAACATTACAACCCACCACCCACATGCCCCTAATCTAACCCAAACCCCCCTTAAATAAACCTAACACTAAGCCCCTGAAGATCTCCCTACCTTGTCTTCACCTCACCGGGTCCCGATCTGTCCAGAAGAGGGTCCGAAGTCTTGATCCAAGCCCAAGCGGGGGGCTGAAGAGTGACGTCCATCCTCGGGCTGAAGTCTGGATCAAAGCGGCGGCTGAAGAACTCCATCATTGGGCTGAAGTCGGAAGTCCATCATCGGGATGAAGTCTTCTATCAAGCCGCATCTTCAATCTTCTTTCTTCCGGAGCGGAGCGGAGCCATCTTCTTCCAAGCCGACGCGGAACATCCTCTTCAACCGACGCCTACTCGCCGAATGACGGTTCCTTTAAATGACGTCATCCAAGATGGCGTCCCTCGAATTCCGATTGGCTGATATGATTCTATCAGCCAATCGGAATTAAGGTAGGAATATTCTGATTGGCTGATGGAATCAGCCAATCAGATTCAAGTTCAATCCGATTGGCTGATTGGATCAGCCAATCAGATTGAGCTCGCATTCTATTGGCTGTTCCGATCAGCCAATAGAATGCGAGCTCCAATCTGATTGGCTGATTGGATAAGCCAATCGGATTGAACTTGAATCTGATTGGCTGATTCCATCAGCCAATCAGAATATTCGAGGGACGCCATCTTGGATGACGTCATTTAAAGGAACCTTCATTCGGCGAGTAGGCGTCGGTTGAAGAGGATGTTCCGCGTTGGCTTGGAAGAAGATGGCTCTGCTCCTGAAGAAAGAAGATTGAAGATGCGGCTTGATAGAAGACTTCATCCCGATGATGGACTTCCGACTTCAGCCCGATTATGGAGTTCTTCAGCCGCCGCTTGGATCCAGACTTCAGCCCGAGGATGGATGTCACTCTTCAGCCCCCTGCTTGGGCTTGGATCAAGACTTCGGACCCTCTTCTGGGACAGATCGGGACCCGGTGAGGTGAAGGACAAGGTAGGGAGATCTTCAGGGGCTTAGTGTTAGGTTTATTTAAGGGGGGTTTGGGTTAGATTATGGGTATGTGGGTGGTGGGTTGTAATGTTAAGGGGGTATTGTATGTGTTTTTTTTTACAGGCAAAAGAGCTGAATTCTTTGGGGCATGCCCCGCAAATGGCCCTTTTCAGGGCTGGTAAGGTAAAAGAGCTTTGAACTTTTTTAATTTAGAATAGGGTAGGGCATTTTTTATTTTGGGGGGCTTTGTTATTTTATTAGGGGGCTTAGATAGGTGTAATTAGTTTAAAATTGTTGTAATATTTTTCTAATGTTTGTAAATATTTTTTTTTTTTTGTAACTTAGTTCTTTTTTATTTTTTGTACTTTAATTAGTTTATTTAATTGTATTTATTTGTAGGTATTTTATTTAATTAATTAATTGATAGTGTAGTGTTAGGTTTAATTGTAGATAATTGTAGGTATTTTATTTAATTAATTTATTGATAGTGTAGTGTTAGGTTTAATTATAGATAATTGTAGGTATTGTATTTAATTAATTTATTGATAGTGTAGTGTTAGGTTTAATTTTAACTTAGGTTAGGATTTATTTTACAGGTAATTTGTAATTATTTTATCTATTTTAGCTATTAAATAGTTATTAACTATTTAATAGCTATTGTACCTGGTTAAAATAAATACAAAGTTGCCTGTAAAATAAATATTAATCCTAAAATAGCTATAATATAATTATAATTTATATTGTAGCTATATTAGGGTTTATTTTACAGGTAAGTATTTAGCTTTAAATAGGAATAATTTATTTAATAAGAGTTAATTTATTTCGTTAGATAAAAATTATATTTAACTTAGGGGGGTGTTAGTGTTAGGGTTAGACTTAGCTTTAGGGGTTAATCCATTTATTACAGTAGCGGCGAGATTCGGTCGGCAGATTAGGGGTTAATAATTGAAGTTAGGTGTCGGCGATGTTAGGGCAGGGCAGATTAGGGGTTAATACTATTTATTATAGGGTTATTGAGGCGGGAGTGAGGCGGATTAGGGGTTAATAACTTTATTATAGTAGCGGTGCGGTCCGCTCAGCAGATTAGGGGTTAATAAGTGTAGGCAGGTGGAGGCGACGTTGTGGGGGGCAGATTAGGGGTTAATAAATATAATATAGGGGTCGGCGGGTGTTAGGGGGCAGCAGATTAGGGGTACACAGGGATAATGTAGGTAGCAGCGTTTTACGGAGCGGCAGATTAGGGGTTAAAAAAAATATGCAGGTGTCAGCGATAGCGGGGGCGGCAGATTAGGGGTTAATAAGTGTAAGGTTAGGGGTGTTTAGACTCGGGGTACATGTTAGAGTGTTAGGTGCAGACGTAGGAAGTGTTTCCCATAGAAAACAATGGGGCTGCGTTAAGAGCTGAACGCTGCTTTTTTGCAGGTGTTAGGTTTTTTTTCAGCTCAAAATGCCCCATTGTTTTCTATGGGGATATCGTGCACGAGCACGTTTTTGAAGCTGGCCGCATCCGTAAGCACCGCTGGTATCTAGAGTTGCAGTGGCATTAAATTATGCTCTACGCTCCCTTTTTGGAGCCTAGCGCACTGAAAACCCAGCCATTCTGTGAACTCTAAATACCAGCGGTATTTAAAAGGTGCGGGGGGAAAAAAAGCACGCGTAGCTAACACACCCCTTTGGCCACCAAACTCTAAATCTAGCCGAAAGTTATTGGTTTAAGTATTTTGAACACTCAGTGCTGAAAATAGTGGGCAGGATAACGTGACATCATCGGCGAATAAAAGATATCACTTTTAGAACGTTATGAAACTTCGTTTTGGAGAAAATATAGGTCAGTAGGTTTTAATTAATGTTTATTAACTTTAATATGTTAGTTGTTTAGCTTAAAAAATATAACAGAAAGTAATCCTTTAAGCAGATATCAGTGGTGGCACTAATCACAGTATATGCTGTGAGCCTCACTCACAGGCTGACAGCCAGGCAAATGCAAATAAAATTACATATTAAAAAAAAAAATGACTGAAGTTCTAGCCCTAAAAAGGGCTTTTTGGGCTGAAGTTCTAGCCCTAAAAAGGGCTTTTTGGGGTGCTATCCTTACAGCAGAGATTAGATGAGTCCTTCAGGACTGTAGTGGACACTAAATACACTAGCCTAGCTATCTATTTCCCTATAAAATCACGAGCATTAGCACTAACCCTCCTCTCACTAAGAAAGCAGGATCGTAATGAATCTAAAATGGCTGCTGCCCAGGAGCTGGGAGGGTCTGTGAGGGAGTGTCTGCTGCTGATTGGCTCAAATGTGAGTGAAGGCTGTAAGATACAGGGTCAAAGTTTCCTCAATGATGACGAATAGGGGGCGGATCTAACATCTCATATGTTCGCCCGCCGTGGCGAACGCGAACAAGCTAAGATCGCCGGGAACTGTTCTCTGGCGTACAGTTCGCGACATCACTACATCCTTTGTCAATGATGGTTACGCATCACTCATTTCTTCCAACTGATGTGTAAAAAAACTCCTCTGACACATCAAGTGAAGTGGCTGTGGTGCTAGTGTTGGTGGTGGCGGCAGGCGGGCGAGTGGTGGTAACTTGAGAGGTGCCAGAAGATAAGCTGGAGGAGGATGGTGTGTCAAGGTTCGGAGCGGAAGCTATAGAAGATTGGGTGTCCTGTGTTAAAAAGTCAACTATGTCCTCCTCAGAATGTTTCGAGTTCATGGGACGTGGCCTCTGAACACTGGGCATTATTCTACGGCCAAAGGGAATCACAGCACCATGACCACAACGGCACCTGCGAGGTGGCCTGCCTCTGCCTGTCATTTTTTTTTTAAATGTACACTTACACTACTATTAAACAAGATATGAGTGGTGGCAGTGGGCAAGTGGGCACAGTATACGCTGTGAGCCTGACACAAAAAAGCAGACTGATGTTTCACAGTCCAAAAAGTTTTTATTTTTTTAAATGTACACTTACACTACTATTAAACAAGATATGAGTGGTGCCACTTGGCAAGTGGGCACAGTATATGCTGTGAGCCTGGCACACACGCTGGCAGGCAGGCAACTGCAATTATATCTGGTGTAACAGTAGTGTAAATAATTAAAAAAAAAAAAATTTGACTGTGAAACATCAGTCTGCTAGTGTAATCTAATTGCAGTTGCCTGCCTGCTAGCGAGTGTGCCAGGCCCACTTGCCCAGTGCCACAACTCATATCTGGTGTAACAATAGTGTAAATAATTAAAAAAAATATATTTTTTTGACTGTGAAACAGCAGTCTGCTAGTGTAATCTGAGTGGTGGCACTGGGCAAGTGGGCCGGGCACACACATTGGCAGGCAGGCAAATGCAATTAGAATTACACTAGCAGACTGATGTTTCACAGTCAAATTTTTTTTTTTTTAAATTATTTACCCTACTGTTACACCAGATATGAGTGGTGGCACTGGGCAAGTGGGCCTGGCACACACGCTAGCAGGCAGGCAACTGCAATTAGATTACACTAGCAGACTGATGTTTCACAGTCAAAAAAGATTTTTTTTTAAAAAATTTACACTACTGTTACAACAGATATGAGTGGTGGCACATAGCAAGTGGGCCTGGCACACACGCTGGCAGGCAGGCAACTGCAATTAGATTACACTATCAGACTGATGTTTCACAGTCAAAAAAGATTTTTTTTTTAAAAATTGACACTACTGTTACAACAGATATGAGTGGTGGCACTAGTTGGCAAGTGGGCCTGGCACACACGCTGGCAGGCAGGCAGGCAACTGCTATTAGATTACACTAGCAGACTGATGTTTCGCAGTCAAAAATGTTTTTTTTTTTTAAATTACACTACTGTTACAACAGATATGAGTGGTGGCACTAGTTGGCAAGTGGGTCTGGCACACACGCTGGCAGGCAACTGCAATTAGATTACACTAGCAGACTGATGTTTCACAGTCAAAAAAGTTTTTTTTTTTTTTAAATTTACACTATTGTTACAACAGATATGAGTGGTGGCCCTAGTTGGTAAGTGGGACTGGCACACACGCTGGCAGGCAGGCAACTGCAATTAGATTACACTAGCAGACTGATGTTTCACAGTCAAAAAAGTTTTTTTTAAAAAATTTACACTACTGTTACAACAGATATGAGTGGTGGCACTATTTGGCAAGTGGGCCTGGCACACACGCTGGCAGGCAAGCAAACTGCAATTAAATTACACTAGCAGACTGATGTTTCACAGTCAAAAAAGTTTTTTTTTTTTTTTAAATTACACTACTGTTACAACAGATATGAGTGGTGGCACTTAGTAAGTGGGCCTGGCAGACACGCTGGCAGGCAGGCAACTGCAATTAGACTACACTAGCAGACTGATGTTTCACAGTCAAAAAAGGTTTTTTTTTTAAATTTACACTACTGTTACAACAGATATGAGTGGTGGCACTAGTTGGCAAGTGGGCCTGACACACACTCTGGCAGGCAGGCAACTGCAATTAGATTACACTAGCAGACTGATGTTTCACAGTCAAAAAAGTTTTTTTTTAAAAATTTACACTATTGTTACAACAGATATGAGTGGTGGCACTTGTTGGCAAGGGGGACTGGCACACACGCTGGCAGGCAGGCAACTGCAATTAGATTACACTAGCAGACTGATGTTTCACAGTCAAAAACGTTTTTTTTTAAAAAATTACACTACTGTTACAACAGATATGAGTGGTGGCACTAGTTGGCAAGTGGGCCTGGCACACACGCTGGCAGGCAACTGCAATTAGATTACACTAACAGACTGATGTTTCACAGTCAAAAACTTTTTTTTTTAAAAATGTACACTACTGTTACAACAGATATGAGTGGTGGCACTTAGCAAGTGGGCCTGGCAGACACGCTGGCAGGCAGGCAGGCAACTGCAATTAGATTACACTAGCAGACTGATGTTTCACAGTCAAAAAAGTTTTTTTTTTTTTAAAAAAGACACTACTGTTACAACAGATATGAGTGTTGGCACTAGTTGGCAAGTGGGCCTGGCACACACCCTGACAGGCAGGCAACTGCTATTAGATTACACTAGCAGACTGATGTTTCACAGTCAAAAAAGTTTTTTTTTTTTAAATTTTTACACTACTGTTACAACAGATATGAGTGTTGGCACTAGTTGGCAAGTGGGCCTGGCACACATGCTGACAGGCAGGCAACTGCTATTAGATTACACTAGCAAACTGATGTTTCACAGTCAAAAAAGTTTTTTTTTTAAAAAATTTACACTACTGTTACAACAGATATGAGTGGTGGCACTAGTTGGCAAGTGGGCCTGGCACACACGCTGGCAGACAGGCAACTGCTATTAGATTACACTTGCAAACTGATGTTTCATAGTCAAAAAAGTTTTTTTTAAAAAAATTTACACTACTGTTACAACAGATATGAGTGGTGGCACTAGTTGGCAAGTGGGCCTGACACACACGCTGGCAGGCAGGCAACTGCAATTAGATTACACTAACAGACTGATGTTTCACAGTCAAAAAAGTTTTTTTTTTTTTTAAATTGACACTACTGTTACAACAGATATGAGTGGTGGCACTTAGCAAGTGGGCCTGGCACACACGCTGGCAGGCAGGCAGGCAACTGCAATTAGATTACACTAGCAGACTGATGTTTCACAGTCAAAAAAGTTTTTTTTTTTTAAAAAAAGACACTACTGTTACAACAGATATGAGTGTTGGCACTAGTTGGCAAGTGGGCCTGGCACACACGCTGACAGGCAGGCAACTGCTATTAGATTACACTAGCAGACTGATGTTTCACAGTCAAAAAAGTTTTTTTTTTTTTAAATTTACACTACTGTTACAACAGATATGAGTGGTGGCACTAGTTGGCAAGTGGGCCTGGCACACACGCTGGCAGGCAGGCAACTGCTATTAGATTACACTAGCAGACTGATGTTTCATAGTCAAAAAAGTTTTTTTTTTAAATTTACACTACTGTTACAACAGATATGAGTGGTGGCACTAGTTGGCAAGTGGGCCTGGCACACACGCTGGCAGGCAGGCAACTGCAATTAGATTACACTAGCAGACAGATGTTTCACAGTCAAAAAACTTTTTTTTTTTAAATTTACACTACTGTTACAACAGATATGAGAGGTGGCACTAGTTGGCAAGTGGGCCTGGCCCACACGCTGGCAGGCAGGCAACTGCAATTAGATTACACTAGCAGACTGATATTTCACAGTCAAAAAAGTTTTGTTTTTTTTAAAAATTACACTACTGTTACAACAGATATGAGTGGTGGCACTAGTTGGCAAGTGGGCCTGGCACACCGCTGGCAGGCAACTGCAATTAGATTACACTTGCAGACTGATGTTTCACAGTCAAAAAAGTTTTTTTTTTAAAAATTTACACTACTGTTACAACAGATATGAGTGGTGGCACTTAGCAAGTGGGCCTGACACACACGCTGGCAGGCAGGCAACTGCAATTAGATTACACTAGCAGACTGATGTTTCACAGTCAAAAAAGTTTTTTTTTACAAAATTTACACTACTGTTACAACAGATATGAGTGGTGGCACTGCAGGCAGGCAACTGCAATTAGATTACACTAGCAGACTGATGTTTCACAGTCAAAATTACACAGGCATAAAAAAAAAAATGTTCTAGCCATGAAAAGGGCTTTTTGGGGTGCTGTCCTTACAGCAGAGATCAGATAAGTCCTTCAGGACTGTAGTGGACACTGAATACACTAGCCTAGCTATCAATTTTCCTATAAAATCAGCAGCAGCTACAGTATCCCTCCTCTCACTAAGAATGCAGGATCAGAATGAATCTAAAATGGCTGCTGTCCAGGAGCTGGGAGGGTCTGGGAGGGAGTGTCTGCTGCTGATTGGCTGAAATGTGTCTGCAGACTGTGAGATACAGGGTCAAAGTTTACTCAATGATGATGAATAGGGGGCGGATCGAACATCGCATATGTTCGCCCGCCGCGGGGAACGCAAACAAGCTATGTTCGCCGGGAACTATTTGCCGGCAAACTATTTGCGACATCACTAGTAGGCAGTCAGTGGGAGTTAGATGGGCGGTGCAGGGGGAGTGTAGGTTAGCTCTGATATAGAAGTAGGCAGTCAGTGGGAGGTAGCGAGGCAGTGCAGGGGGAGTGTAGTTTAGGCATGATGTAACTATAGGCGTTTAGCGGGAGTTAGTGGGATGTGCTTTTGGGAGTATCCTGCACTTTGATTCGGACACATTCACACAAGATCAATATGTTCAAATCAGTGAAATGCAGGTTGGGCAGTTGGTCTTACAAACTTGTAAGCATTCAAATCTAAAAGGTATATGGCCAGCTGTTAGACAGTGAGGTACCAGGAACTCCCTACACCCAAAGAGACATCCTGAGTTGGCTGGAGGAAGGACTGGCCTAACTAGTTATGTTAATATACATATACAGTTCAAACTAATTTTGTATAGACTGCTGAGAGTGGGAGCAAAAGCTTTGTAGACTGGAACCTTGAAGTTTGGGACAGTGCAGTGTGGAACTTTGAGAGTCCATCAGTCTGACGATCCTGAGTGAACCTTGGACCCGAGACCAGTCCTGGAGCAGTCCCTAAAGATCTGAGACCCACATGCAGGAAGTCTGGGAACACTGGCCAAATAATAGAGTGAGACCCCAAGATATATTGGTTTTAGTATTGTATTTTCTGATGGTCCAGCGATGCTTTGAATATCGGTGCCAGTATCAGCAGTAATATGTAGAGTGCCCCCACTATAAATAACATAAATTATTGCAGTAGCGCACTATATATTAGTTACATGCATGGACTGTGTACAAAAGACAGCCTCTAAGAAATTATTGTTTTTATATATTTTAAACCCAAATGAACAGGTACACTACTAAAACTGCTATTGCAAGCAGCCCAATGTGCTCACACTGCAATAACAAATATATGTATGGTCTGGGAAAAGCCATCAATATCCTAAAGGGGAGGGGCAAAATGGCCGTCACAAGTGTGTTTGGGGCAGCAGTTGTGTCTCTTGCAGCATGGAACTACACTTTCAAGTATTGGATGACGCCAGTATATTCTTTATAAAGAAGGATACACTGCCAGTAAAGTAACCCAAGAAAATATTATAGATATTGTGATGAGAGCAGGATGTGATGTCACTAGCATGTGGGCGGGGCTTAGGTCCGGTGTCTGTGTCGCAGTTAGTTTAGTACAATCAACCTGTCTGGATGTGTATTGCTATGCTCTGTAATAAAATAGAGTTGTACCATCATTGCTGTGTCCTGCATATGTCCTGCATCTCATGACATGGTGTCAGAAGTTCTGGACTACGCTTCTGTTTCTGATGATGACGATGTCAAAGTTTACCCCACCTGAGCCTTTTGACTTTTCTCAGCCTGCAGCTTGGCCCACATGGCGGTCAGCGGTTTCAGCGCTTCAGGATTGCATCCAAACTGAACAAGGAGAGTGGTGAAGTACAAGTTAATTCTCTTTTATATTCTATGGGGAAAGATGTAGAGCCAGTGTTCAATGCTTTTACTTTCCAAGAAGGGGACGAAGTTAACTTTGATATAGTTATGGATAAACTCAGTGCCCACTTTGTGCCCAAGAGAAATGTGATTCATGAGAGAGCTTGTTTTCACAAACGTAATCAGCGTGTGGGAGAATCTGTGGAGTCATTTGTGCGCAGCCTGTATGAATTAGCTGAATTCTGTGAGTTTGGTGTTGCTAAAGAAGAGCAAATCAGAGACAGAATAGTTATTGGAATTGCAGATGCTGAAGTCTCCCTGAAGCTGCAGTTAGAGCCTGATTTAACGTTAGACGGGGCTATTAGGATGGCCCGCCAAAGTGAACTGGTGAAAAAGCAAAGTGCTGATCTGAGGTCTGAGAGTATTGTGGATGAAGTGCAACAGTCTAGGAAAATTACTAGTGAAAGGCACAGTGTGAGCGGTAGATCTAAAGTACTGGAAAGGCCTAGAAGTGGATGGGTGCAACATGGCCGATGCACACGGTGCTACCGGGCTCATGATCAGAGTGCTATATGCCCGGCCAGAGATAAAAGATGCAGAAAATGTAACAGAATAGGCCATTTTGAAGTGGTGTGTAAAACTGAATACATTAAGGAGATGCAGGTGGACAGTGACCAGGAGGGTCAGGAAGTGTCTTTTGTGGGGTCTGTTGTGGAACGGACAAGCTCAGAGGAAGATTGGAAAGTTACTTTTACTGTAATGGGAGCCAAAGTTGATTTTAAGATTGACACAGGAGCAGATATCACTGTAATGTCTTTTGCTGAATTTATGAAACTGCCTCGACAGCCCCAGCTGGCGAAGGTTACTACAAATGTTCATAGTCCTGGTGGCCGCATTGATTGTGTGGGGAAATTTCTTGCCAGCTGTGAGTACAAACAAAGGAAGTTCACCATGTGGGTGCATGTGATCCGAGGTCAGTGTGTTAACAGTTTATTGAGCAGAAAAGCAGCCTGTGACTTGGG
This sequence comes from Bombina bombina, assembly GCF_027579735.1. NCBI lineage: Eukaryota > Metazoa > Chordata > Amphibia > Anura > Bombinatoridae > Bombina > Bombina bombina. Next base: position 511,289,257 of record NC_069504.1, on the reverse strand, counting down.
CCTCGTGGCCAGAGTGAATGAGATCTCTGAAGATATGTTTGGCGAGTTGGGCCTACTGAGCTGCAAACCTGTCCGTATAGCACTTAAAAGTGACGCAGTCCCGTACAGTATTTCTACTCCTCGTAGAATTCCGTTCCCGCTCATGCCTCAAGTGGAGAAAGAGCTCATGCGCATGAAGTCTATGGGGGTTATTGAAGAGGTTGTTGAAGCAACTGATTGGTGTGCCCCCATTGTTCCAGTTGCAAAGAAAAACGGAAAGGTGCGCATCTGTGTGGACCTGAAAAGGTTGAATGAGGCAGTGAAGAGGGAGAGATTTGTGCTGCCGACATTGGAAGATATAGCCCCGAAGTTGGCTGGGGCGAAGTTCTTTTCCACATTAGACGCTTCTAGCGGCTTTTGGCAGATCCCCCTGGATCCAAAGTGCCGCAAACTGACTACCTTTATCACTCCGGTAGGTCGGTTCTGCTTCTGCAGACTTCCCTTTGGGATATCCTCCGCTCCTGAGATCTTTCAGCAGGGAATATGATTTTGTACATTCCACGTCAAGTCCACATTATCCGCAGGCCAACGGAATGGCTGAAAGGGCAGTTCAAACAACAAAATTCATTCTAAAGCAATCTGAACCGTACCTAGCCCTCTTGTCATACAGGGCGACGCCCATTCAAGCCACCGGGTTTAGCCCGGCACAGCTGATGCTAGGACGCCAGATTCGCACCACTTTGCCCTCAGTGGGTGTCTTCAAGCCGCCTGGCCCTGTTCCTCGGGACGAAGTCCTTAGGAGGGATGAAGAGGCCAAAAAGGGTTATCGTTTCTTCTACGACAGGAGACATTCTGTCAGGCCTTTACAGGAACTGAAAGCGGGCCAAAGTGTCAGAATTAAACTGGATGATGAGAAGAAATGGAAGACGCCTGCTACGGTAGTGGGCCGCTCTCCAGAACCAAGGTCTTACACAGTCCTTACAGAGGGAGGGACGGTTACACGCCGTAACCAAAGACATCTTCAGCCTGTACCTGAGAGTCTGGAACCGGATACCTCAGTACCACCGCCGGTGGGATCCCCTGTTCTAAGGGAGGTGCCTTCCCCTCAGCAAGATCATAGCGGGGATATATCTTTGCCTCCAGCAGACTCTTGTTCACCATCTTCTGTATCAGAGGACAGTTCATGCAAAGTTACATCAAGCGGAAGAGTGGTGAGGCTTCCGGCCCGATACAGGGACTGACTTTAGCTAGAACAGTGACCGGAAGTATGGGCAGAATAATCCCATGGTCACTGTGGACTAGGGTAGTCTACCCCGATGTCCAAGTCAGGATGTAATTTATTTGTTCATGTTTTCTAATCTATCTGTTTTTATAATGTTCTAAAACAAAATGTTGTTGTATACCCTGTTGGTGTACCTTGTTATTTAATATATGCGAATGTATGCTTTGCCTTTGAAAAAGGGGAAGATGTGATGAGAGCAGGATGTGATGTCACTAGCATGTGGGCGGGGCTTAGGTCCGGTGTCTGTGTCGCAGTTAGTTTAGTACAATCAACCTGTCTGGATGTGTATTGCTATGCTCTGTAATAAAATAGAGTTGTACCATCATTGCTGTGTCCTGCATATGTCCTGCATCTCATGACAGATATATATAGATGTGGACGCCAGAATGGAAGGCTGAAGTCCCAATACAGCAGGATATCAGGTTGTATACAAGAAAGCGTTATTTGCTACATACTCCAGACAACAGCTATCAGATATAAGTGGTTTAGAAGAGGAGGTAGACCTATTAATAACTACTTGGTGTGGCAAAGAGATATCTACTTGACAAAACTTTGTTTGCAAAAATCTGCAATGATATTAATTAAGGCACTATACAAAGCTGTGTTAATACACTTTCTCCACAGTGTCTGCAAAATATGCAACAATTTTATATAATGAGACACTTAAAGACATAATTATTACTATACTTAATACTGACCAGTAATAATGAGCACACAGAGATAAGCACACTCACAGGAGCGAACAACTGGCTCAATACTATTGTTAGCCTTTTCTATGGCTTCTTTTAGCCCAGTAATGCTTTTCACAGAGAAGAACTTTCCTGTAGTATATCAGTCTGATCCCTCCTATTACGATCAGTCCAGCTCCGAATCACAAGGCAATTTCTCTCTGAGCAAGGAACACAGCAAACACAGATGATCGATTCAGCCTTCATTGGGCCTCGTCAGTGAGGTGTAGCCATATTCTTCTAAGCACAATGAGCAAGGAGTCCACGTCTGGTTTCCCCTTTTTCCCATAGGGAGACTAAATACACACAGAGAGAAGCACACTCACAGGAACGAACAACTGGATCAATACTATTGTTAGCCTGTTCTATGGCGATTTACCACCTGGGTGCAGCTTCTTTTAGCCCAGTAATGCTTTTCACAGAGAAGAACTTTCATGTAGTATATCATTCTGATCCCGCCTATTACGGTCAGTCCAGCGCCAAAATACCAGGCAATTCCTCTCTGAGCAAGGAACACAGCAACCCCAGACGATCATTTCAGCCTTCATTGGGCCTCATCAGTGAGGTGTAGCCATATTCCTCTAAGCACACTGAGCAAGGAGTCCACGTCTGGTTTCCCCTTTTTCCCATAGGGAGACTAAATGCACATAGAGAGAAGCACACTCACAGGAACGAACAACTGGCTTAATACTATTGTTAGCCTGTTCTATGGCGATTTACCACCTGGGTCCAGCTTCTTTTAGCCCAGTAATGCTTTTCACAGAGAAGAACTTTCCTGTAGTATATCAGTCTGATCCCGCCTATTACTGTCAGTCCAGCGCCGAAATACACAGCAATTCCTCTCTGAGCAAGGAACACAGCAACCCCAGATGATCGTTTCAGCCTTCATTGGGCCTCATCAGTGAGGTGTAACCATATTCCTCTAAGCCAGGGGTGTCCAAACTTTGCTCTCCAGAGGTTTTGGAACTACATTTCCGATGATGCTCAGCCAGCATTTTATCTAGCTGAGTATCATGGGAAATGTAGTTCCAAAACCTCTGGAGAGCAAAGTTTGGACACCCCTGCTCTAAGCACACTGAGCAAGGAGTCCACGTCTGGTTTCCCCTTTTTCCCATAGGGAGACTAAATGCACATAGAGAGAAGCACACTCACAGGAACGAACAACTGGCTCAATACCATTGTTAGCCTGTTCTATGGCGATTTACCACCTGGGTGCAGCTTCTTTTAGCCCAGTAATGCTTTTCACAGAGAAGAACTTTCCTGTAGTATATCAGTCTGATCCCGCCTATTACAGTCAGTCCAGCGCTGAAATACCAGGCAATGCCTCTCTGAGCAAGGAACACAGCAACCCCAGACAATTGTTTCAGCCTTCATTGGGCCTCATCAGTGAGGTTTAGCCATATTACTTTAAGCACACTGAGCAAGGAGTCCACGTCTGATTTCCCCTTTTTCCCATATGGAGACTAATTACACACAGAGAGAAGCACACTCACAGGAACAAACAACTGTCTCAATACTATTCTTAGCCTGTTCTATGACAATTTACCACCTGGGTACAGCTTCTTTTAGCCCAGTAATGCTTTTCACAGAGAAGAACTTTCCTGTAGTATATCAGTCTGATCCCACCTATTACGGTTAGTCCAGCATCGAAAAATACCAGGCAATTCCTCTCTGAGCAAGGAACACAGCAGCACCAGACAATCGTTTCGGCCTTCATTGGGCCTCGTCAGTGAGATGTAGCCATATTCCTCTAAGCACACTGAGCAAGGAGTCCATGTCCACATAATAATGAGCGCTATTCTATAAGGACTTCTCTAAACCTAACATAAGAAGCTGTATCATCACATATTTTTGGCTTTGTGTTATGTGGGATTATTAACCCTAGTAAATAAAATTGTGAAATATTACTCTTTAAGGTGGTTCATTTGTTTTCTGGGATTTCTTTGATCCAAATATGCAATAATATTTTTTGGCATATATCTTTATGTCCCACTTGAGTGGTACTTCATACGTAGTCTTTTCTTTTCTATCTTCTTTA